>NW_027364954.1:0-154397 GCF_046119375.1 Phyllobates terribilis | reverse complement strand
AAAAATTTCAGAATTGCACCTTGCAATGCGGAGAAATTACTGTTTGTGCATTTACAATATTCATTGATTTTTGCCATTGAAAAACGTCCAGAAATGATTGAAGCTACTGACTGAATGAAAGGAGCTGGCATCTCACTCTCTTTGAATCTTCTTTATCATGCTAAGAGGAGCAGGAAAAAGCAAAAAATTTCAGAATTGCACCTTGCAATGCGGAGAAATTACTGTTTGTGCATTTACAATATTCATTGATTTTTGCCATTGAAAAACGTCCAGAAATGATTGAAGCTACTGACTGAATGAAAGGAGCTGGCATCTCACTCTCTTTGAATCTTCTTTATCATGCTAAGAGGAGCAGGAAAAAGCAAAAAATTTCAGAATTGCACCTTGCAATGCGGAGAAATTACTGTTTGTGCATTTACAATATTCATTGATTTTTGCCATTGAAAAACATCATGTTATTCATATACCAGAAATGTTTGAAGCTACTGACTGAATGAAAGGAGCTGGCATCTCACTCTCTTTGAATCTTCTTTATCATGCTAAGAGGAGCAGGAAAAAGCAAAAAATTTCAGAATTGCACCTTGCAATGCGGAGAAATTACTGTTTGTGCATTTACAATATTCATTGATTTTTGCCATTGAAAAACGTCCAGAAATGATTGAAGCTACTGACTGAATGAAAGGAGCTGGCATCTCACTCTCTTTGAATCTTCTTTATCATGCTAAGAGGAGCAGGAAAAAGCAAAAAATTTCAGAATTGCACCTTGCAATGCGGAGAAATTACTGTTTGTGCATTTACAATATTCATTGATTTTTGCCATTGAAAAACATCATGTTATTCATATACCAGAAATGATTGAAGCTACTGACTGAATGAAAGGAGCTGGCATCTCGCTCTCTTTGAATCTTCTTTATCATGCTAAGAGGAGCAGGAAAAAGCAAAAAATTTCAGAATTGCACCTTGCAATGCGGAGAAATTACTGTTTGTGCATTTACAATATTCATTGATTTTTGCCATTGAAAAACGTCCAGAAGAGATTGAAGCTACTGACTGAATGAAAGGAGCTGGCATCTCACTCTCTTTGAATCTTCTTTATCATGCTAAGAGGAGCAGGAAAAAGCAAAAAATTTCAGAATTGCACCTTGCAATGTGGAGAAATTACTGTTTGTGCATTTACAATATTCATTGATTTTTGCCATTGAAAAACATCATGTTATTCATATACCAGAAATGATTGAAGCTACTGACTGAATGAAAGGAGCTGGCATCTCACTCTCTTTGAATCTTCTTTATCATGCTAAGAGGAGCAGGAAAAAGCAAAAAATTTCAGAATTGCACCTTGCAATGCGGAGAAATTACTGTTTGTGCTTTTACAATATTCATTGATTTTTGCCATTGAAACACATCATGTTATTCATATATCAGAAATGTTTGAAGCTACTGACTGAATGAAAGGAGCTGGCATCTCACTCTCTTTGAATCTTCTTTATCATGCTAAGAGGAGCAGGAAAAAGCAAAACATTTCAGAATTGCACCTTGCAATGCGGAGAAATTACTGTTTGTGCATTTACAATATTCATTGATTTTTGCCATGGAAAAATGTCCAGAAATGATTGAAGCTGCTGACTGAATGAAAGGAGCTGGCATCTCACTCTCTTTGAATCTTCTTTATCATGCTAAGAGGAGCAGGAAAAAGCAAAAAATTTCAGAATTGCACCTTGCAATGCGGAGAAATTACTGTTTGTGCATTTACAATATTCATTGATTTTTGCCATTGAAAAACATCATGTTATTCATATACCAGAAATGATTGAAGCTACTGACTGAATGAAAGGAGCTGGCATCTCACTCTCTTTGAATCTTCTTTATCATGCTAAGAGGAGCAGGAAAAAGCAAAAAATTTCAGAATTGCACCTTGCAATGCGGAGAAATTACTGTTTGTGCATTTACAATATTCATTGATTTTTGCCATTGAAAAACGTCCAGAAATGATTGAAGCTACTGACTGAATGAAAGGAGCTGGCATCTCACTCTCTTTGAATCTTCTTTATCATGCTAAGAGGAGCAGGAAAAAGCAAAAAATTTCAGAATTGCACCTTGCAATGCGGAGAAATTACTGTTTGTGCATTTACAATATTCATTGATTTTTGCCATTGAAAAACGTCCAGAAATGATTGAAGCTACTGACTGAATGAAAGGAGCTGGCATCTCACTCTCTTTGAATCTTCTTTATCATGCTAAGAGGAGCAGGAAAAAGCAAAAAATTTCAGAATTGCACCTTGCAATGCGGAGAAATTACTGTTTGTGCATTTACAATATTCATTGATTTTTGCCATTGAAAAACATCATGTTATTCATATACCAGAAATGTTTGAAGCTACTGACTGAATGAAAGGAGCTGGCATCTCACTCTCTTTGAATCTTCTTTATCATGCTAAGAGGAGCAGGAAAAAGCAAAAAATTTCAGAATTGCACCTTGCAATGCGGAGAAATTACTGTTTGTGCATTTACAATATTCATTGATTTTTGCCATTGAAAAACGTCCAGAAATGATTGAAGCTACTGACTGAATGAAAGGAGCTGGCATCTCACTCTCTTTGAATCTTCTTTATCATGCTAAGAGGAGCAGGAAAAAGCAAAAAATTTCAGAATTGCACCTTGCAATGCGGAGAAATTACTGTTTGTGCATTTACAATATTCATTGATTTTTGCCATTGAAAAACATCATGTTATTCATATACCAGAAATGATTGAAGCTACTGACTGAATGAAAGGAGCTGGCATCTCGCTCTCTTTGAATCTTCTTTATCATGCTAAGAGGAGCAGGAAAAAGCAAAAAATTTCAGAATTGCACCTTGCAATGCGGAGAAATTACTGTTTGTGCATTTACAATATTCATTGATTTTTGCCATTGAAAAACGTCCAGAAGAGATTGAAGCTACTGACTGAATGAAAGGAGCTGGCATCTCACTCTCTTTGAATCTTCTTTATCATGCTAAGAGGAGCAGGAAAAAGCAAAAAATTTCAGAATTGCACCTTGCAATGTGGAGAAATTACTGTTTGTGCATTTACAATATTCATTGATTTTTGCCATTGAAAAACATCATGTTATTCATATACCAGAAATGATTGAAGCTACTGACTGAATGAAAGGAGCTGGCATCTCACTCTCTTTGAATCTTCTTTATCATGCTAAGAGGAGCAGGAAAAAGCAAAAAATTTCAGAATTGCACCTTGCAATGCGGAGAAATTACTGTTTGTGCATTTACAATATTCATTGATTTTTGCCATTGAAAAACGTCCAGAAATGATTGAAGCTACTGACTGAATGAAAGGAGCTGGCATCTCACTCTCTTTGAATCTTCTTTATCATGCTAAGAGGAGCAGGAAAAAGCAAAAAATTTCAGAATTGCACCTTGCAATGCGGAGAAATTACTGTTTGTGCTTTTACAATATTCATTGATTTTTGCCATTGAAAAACATCATGTTATTCATATACCAGAAATGTTTGAAGCTACTGACTGAATGAAAGGAGCTGGCATCTCACTCTCTTTGAATCTTCTTTATCATGCTAAGAGGAGCAGGAAAAAGCAAAAAATTTCAGAATTGCACCTTGCAATGCGGAGAAATTACTGTTTGTGCATTTACAATATTCATTGATTTTTGCCATTGAAAAACATCCAGAAATGATTGAAGCTACTGACTGAATGAAAGGAGCTGGCATCTCACTCTCTTTGAATCTTCTTTATCATGCTAAGAGGAGCAGGAAAAAGCAAAAAATTTCAGAATTGCACCTTGCAATGCGGAGAAATTACTGTTTGTGCATTTACAATATTCATTGATTTTTGCCATTGAAAAACGTCCAGAAATGATTGAAGCTACTGACTGAATGAAAGGAGCTGGCATCTCACTCTCTTTGAATCTTCTTTATCATGCTAAGAGGAGCAGGAAAAAGCAAAAAATTTCAGAATTGCAACTTGCAATGCGGAGAAATTACTGTTTGTGCATTTACAATATTCATTGATTTTTGCCATTGAAAAACATCATGTTATTCATATACCAGAAATGATTGAAGCTACTGACTGAATGAAAGGAGCTGGCATCTCACTCTCTTTGAATCTTCTTTATCATGCTAAGAGGAGCAGGAAAAAGCAAAAAATTTATTTCAGAATTGCACCTTGCAATGCGGAGAAATTACTGTTTGTGCATTTACAATATTCATTGATTTTTGCCATTGAAAAACGTCCAGAAATGATTGAAGCTACTGACTGAATGAAAGGAGCTGGCATCTCACTCTCTTTGAATCTTCTTTATCATGCTAAGAGGAGCAGGAAAAAGCAAAAAATTTCAGAATTGCACCTTGCAATGCGGAGAAATTACTGTTTGTGCATTTACAATATTCATTGATTTTTGCCATTGAAAAACGTCCAGAAATGATTGAAGCTACTGACTGAATGAAAGGAGCTGGCATCTCACTCTCTTTGAATCTTCTTTATCATGCTAAGAGGAGCAGGAAAAAGCAAAAAATTTCAGAATTGCACCTTGCAATGCGGAGAAATTACTGTTTGTGCATTTACAATATTCATTAATTTTTGCCATTGAAAAACATCATGTTATTCATATCCCAGAAATGTTTGAAGCTACTGACTGAATGAAAGAAGCTGGCATCTCACTCTCTTTGAATCTTCTTTATCATGCTAAGAGGAGCAGGAAAAAGCAAAAAATTTCAGAATTGCACCTTGCAATGCGGAGAAATTACTGTTTGTGCATTTACAATATTCATTGATTTTTGCCATTGAAAAACGTCCAGAAATGATTGAAGCTACTGACTGAATGAAAGGAGCTGGCATCTCACTCTCTTTGAATCTTCTTTATCATGCTAAGAGGAGCAGGAAAAAGCAAAAAATTTCAGAATTGCACCTTGCAATGCGGAGAAATTACTGTTTGTGCATTTACAATATTCATTGATTTTTGCCATTGAAAAACATCATGTTATTCATATACCAGAAATGTTTGAAGCTACTGACTGAATGAAAGGAGCTGGCATCTCACTCTCTTTGAATCTTCTTTATCATGCTAAGAGGAGCAGGAAAATGCAAGAAATTTCAGAATTGCACCTTGCAATGCGGAGAAATTACTGTTTGTGCATTTACAATATTCATTGATTTTTGCCATTGAAAAACATCCAGAAATGATTGAAGCTACTGACTGAATGAAAGGAGCTGGCATCTCACTCTCTTTGAATCTTCTTTATCATGCTAAGAGGAGCAGGAAAAAGCCAAAAATTTCAGAATTGCACCTTGCAATGCGGAGAAATTACTGTTTGTGCATTTACAATATTCATTGATTTTTGCCATTGAAAAACATCATGTTATTCATATACCAGAAATGATTGAAGCTACTGACTGAATGAAAGGAGCTGGCATCTCACTCTCTTTGAATCTTCTTTATCATGCAAAGAGGAGCAGGAAAAAGCAAAAAATTTCAGAATTGCACCTTGCAATGCGGAGAAATTACTGTTTGTGCATTTACAATATTCATTGATTTTTGCCATTGAAAAACGTCCAGAAATGATTGAAGCTACTGACTGAATGAAAGGAGCTGGCATCTCACTCTCTTTGAATCTTCTTTATCATGCTAAGAGGAGCAGGAAAAAGCAAAAAATTTCAGAATTGCACCTTGCAATGCGGAGAAATTACTGTTTGTGCATTTACAATATTCATTGATTTTTGCCATTGAAAAACGTCCAGAAATGATTGAAGCAACTGACTGAATGAAAGGAGCTGGCATCTCACTCTCTTTGAATCTTCTTTATCATGCTAAGAGGAGCAGGAAAAAGCAAAAAATTTCAGAATTGCACCTTGCAATGCGGAGAAATTACTGTTTGTGCATTTACAATATTCATTGATTTTTGCCATTGAAAAACGTCCAGAAATAATTGAAGCTACTGACTGAATGAAAGGAGCTGGCATCTCACTCTCTTTGAATCTTCTTTATCATGCTAAGAGGAGCAGGAAAAAGCAAAAAATTTCAGAATTGCAACTTGCAATGCGGAAAAATTACTGTTTGTGCATTTACAATATTCATTGATTTTTGCCATTGAAAAACATCATGTTATTCATATACCAGAAATGATTGAAGCTACTGACTGAATGAAAGGAGCTGGCATCTCACTCTCTTTGAATCTTCTTTATCATGCTAAGAGGAGCAGGAAAAAGCAAAAAATTTCAGAATTGCACCTTGCAATGCGGAGAAATTACTGTTTGTGCATTTACAATATTCATTGATTTTTGCCATTGAAAAACGTCCAGAAATGATTGAAGCTACTGACTGAATGAAAGGAGCTGGCATCTCACTCTCTTTGAATCTTCTTTATCATGCTAAGAGGAGCAGGAAAAAGCAAAAAATTTCAGAATTGCACCTTGCAATGCGGAGAAATTACTGTTTGTGCTTTTACAATATTCATTGATTTTTGCCATTGAAAAACATCATGTTATTCATATACCAGAAATGTTTGAAGCTACTGACTGAATGAAAGGAGCTGGCATCTCACTCTCTTTGAATCTTCTTTATCATGCTAAGAGGAGCAGGAAAAAGCAAAAAATTTCAGAATTGCACCTTGCAATGCGGAGAAATTACTGTTTGTGCATTTACAATATTCATTGATTTTTGCCATTGAAAAATGTCCAGAAATGATTGAAGCTGCTGACTGAATGAAAGGAGCTGGCATCTCACTCTCTTTGAATCTTCTTTATCATGCTAAGAGGAGCAGGAAAAAGCAAAAAATTTCAGAATTGCACCTTGCAATGCGGAGAAATTACTGTTTGTGCATTTACAATATTCATTGATTTTTGCCATTGAAAAACATCATGTTATTCATATACCAGAAATGATTGAAGCTACTGACTGAATGAAAGGAGCTGGCATCTCACTCTCTTTGAATCTTCTTTATCATGCTAAGAGGAGCAGGAAAAAGCAAAAAATTTCAGAATTGCACCTTGCAATGCGGAAAAATTACTGTTTGTGCATTTACAATATTCATTGATTTTTGCCATTGAAAAACGTCCAGAAATGATTGAAGCTACTGACTGAATGAAAGGAGCTGGCATCTCACTCTCTTTGAATCTTCTTTATCATGCTAAGAGGAGCAGGAAAAAGCAAAAAATTTCAGAATTGCACCTTGCAATGCGGAGAAATTACTGTTTGTGCATTTACAATATTCATTGATTTTTGCCATTGAAAAACGTCCAGAAATGATTGAAGCTACTGACTGAATGAAAGGAGCTGGCATCTCACTCTCTTTGAATCTTCTTTATCATGCTAAGAGGAGCAGGAAAAAGCAAAAAATTTCAGAATTGCACCTTGCAATGTGGAGAAATTACTGTTTGTGCATTTACAATATTCATTGATTTTTGCCATTGAAAAACATCATGTTATTCATATACCAGAAATGATTGAAGCTACTGACTGAATGAAAGGAGCTGGCATCTCACTCTCTTTGAATCTTCTTTATCATGCTAAGAGGAGCAGGAAAAAGCAAAAAATTTCAGAATTGCACCTTGCAATGCGGAGAAATTACTGTTTGTGCATTTACAATATTCATTGATTTTTGCCATTGAAAAACGTCCAGAAATGATTGAAGCTACTGACTGAATGAAAGGAGCTGGCATCTCACTCTCTTTGAATCTTCTTTATCATGCTAAGAGGAGCAGGAAAAAGCAAAAAATTTCAGAATTGCACCTTGCAATGCGGAGAAATTACTGTTTGTGCTTTTACAATATTCATTGATTTTTGCCATTGAAAAACATCATGTTATTCATATACCAGAAATGTTTGAAGCTACTGACTGAATGAAAGGAGCTGGCATCTCACTCTCTTTGAATCTTCTTTATCATGCTAAGAGGAGCAGGAAAAAGCAAAAAATTTCAGAATTGCACCTTGCAATGCGGAGAAATTACTGTTTGTGCATTTACAATATTCATTGATTTTTGCCATTGAAAAACATCCAGAAATGATTGAAGCTACTGACTGAATGAAAGGAGCTGGCATCTCACTCTCTTTGAATCTTCTTTATCATGCTAAGAGGAGCAGGAAAAAGCAAAAAATTTCAGAATTGCACCTTGCAATGCGGAGAAATTACTGTTTGTGCATTTACAATATTCATTGATTTTTGCCATTGAAAAACGTCCAGAAATGATTGAAGCTACTGACTGAATGAAAGGAGCTGGCATCTCACTCTCTTTGAATCTTCTTTATCATGCTAAGAGGAGCAGGAAAAAGCAAAAAATTTCAGAATTGCAACTTGCAATGCGGAGAAATTACTGTTTGTGCATTTACAATATTCATTGATTTTTGCCATTGAAAAACATCATGTTATTCATATACCAGAAATGATTGAAGCTACTGACTGAATGAAAGGAGCTGGCATCTCACTCTCTTTGAATCTTCTTTATCATGCTAAGAGGAGCAGGAAAAAGCAAAAAATTTATTTCAGAATTGCACCTTGCAATGCGGAGAAATTACTGTTTGTGCATTTACAATATTCATTGATTTTTGCCATTGAAAAACGTCCAGAAATGATTGAAGCTACTGACTGAATGAAAGGAGCTGGCATCTCACTCTCTTTGAATCTTCTTTATCATGCTAAGAGGAGCAGGAAAAAGCAAAAAATTTCAGAATTGCACCTTGCAATGCGGAGAAATTACTGTTTGTGCATTTACAATATTCATTGATTTTTGCCATTGAAAAACGTCCAGAAATGATTGAAGCTACTGACTGAATGAAAGGAGCTGGCATCTCACTCTCTTTGAATCTTCTTTATCATGCTAAGAGGAGCAGGAAAAAGCAAAAAATTTCAGAATTGCACCTTGCAATGCGGAGAAATTACTGTTTGTGCATTTACAATATTCATTAATTTTTGCCATTGAAAAACATCATGTTATTCATATCCCAGAAATGTTTGAAGCTACTGACTGAATGAAAGAAGCTGGCATCTCACTCTCTTTGAATCTTCTTTATCATGCTAAGAGGAGCAGGAAAAAGCAAAAAATTTCAGAATTGCACCTTGCAATGCGGAGAAATTACTGTTTGTGCATTTACAATATTCATTGATTTTTGCCATTGAAAAACGTCCAGAAATGATTGAAGCTACTGACTGAATGAAAGGAGCTGGCATCTCACTCTCTTTGAATCTTCTTTATCATGCTAAGAGGAGCAGGAAAAAGCAAAAAATTTCAGAATTGCACCTTGCAATGCGGAGAAATTACTGTTTGTGCATTTACAATATTCATTGATTTTTGCCATTGAAAAACATCATGTTATTCATATACCAGAAATGTTTGAAGCTACTGACTGAATGAAAGGAGCTGGCATCTCACTCTCTTTGAATCTTCTTTATCATGCTAAGAGGAGCAGGAAAATGCAAGAAATTTCAGAATTGCACCTTGCAATGCGGAGAAATTACTGTTTGTGCATTTACAATATTCATTGATTTTTGCCATTGAAAAACATCCAGAAATGATTGAAGCTACTGACTGAATGAAAGGAGCTGGCATCTCACTCTCTTTGAATCTTCTTTATCATGCTAAGAGGAGCAGGAAAAAGCCAAAAATTTCAGAATTGCACCTTGCAATGCGGAGAAATTACTGTTTGTGCATTTACAATATTCATTGATTTTTGCCATTGAAAAACATCATGTTATTCATATACCAGAAATGATTGAAGCTACTGACTGAATGAAAGGAGCTGGCATCTCACTCTCTTTGAATCTTCTTTATCATGCAAAGAGGAGCAGGAAAAAGCAAAAAATTTCAGAATTGCACCTTGCAATGCGGAGAAATTACTGTTTGTGCATTTACAATATTCATTGATTTTTGCCATTGAAAAACGTCCAGAAATGATTGAAGCTACTGACTGAATGAAAGGAGCTGGCATCTCACTCTCTTTGAATCTTCTTTATCATGCTAAGAGGAGCAGGAAAAAGCAAAAAATTTCAGAATTGCACCTTGCAATGCGGAGAAATTACTGTTTGTGCATTTACAATATTCATTGATTTTTGCCATTGAAAAACGTCCAGAAATGATTGAAGCAACTGACTGAATGAAAGGAGCTGGCATCTCACTCTCTTTGAATCTTCTTTATCATGCTAAGAGGAGCAGGAAAAAGCAAAAAATTTCAGAATTGCACCTTGCAATGCGGAGAAATTACTGTTTGTGCATTTACAATATTCATTGATTTTTGCCATTGAAAAACGTCCAGAAATAATTGAAGCTACTGACTGAATGAAAGGAGCTGGCATCTCACTCTCTTTGAATCTTCTTTATCATGCTAAGAGGAGCAGGAAAAAGCAAAAAATTTCAGAATTGCAACTTGCAATGCGGAAAAATTACTGTTTGTGCATTTACAATATTCATTGATTTTTGCCATTGAAAAACATCATGTTATTCATATACCAGAAATGATTGAAGCTACTGACTGAATGAAAGGAGCTGGCATCTCACTCTCTTTGAATCTTCTTTATCATGCTAAGAGGAGCAGGAAAAAGCAAAAAATTTCAGAATTGCACCTTGCAATGCGGAGAAATTACTGTTTGTGCATTTACAATATTCATTGATTTTTGCCATTGAAAAACGTCCAGAAATGATTGAAGCTACTGACTGAATGAAAGGAGCTGGCATCTCACTCTCTTTGAATCTTCTTTATCATGCTAAGAGGAGCAGGAAAAAGCAAAAAATTTCAGAATTGCACCTTGCAATGCGGAGAAATTACTGTTTGTGCTTTTACAATATTCATTGATTTTTGCCATTGAAAAACATCATGTTATTCATATACCAGAAATGTTTGAAGCTACTGACTGAATGAAAGGAGCTGGCATCTCACTCTCTTTGAATCTTCTTTATCATGCTAAGAGGAGCAGGAAAAAGCAAAAAATTTCAGAATTGCACCTTGCAATGCGGAGAAATTACTGTTTGTGCATTTACAATATTCATTGATTTTTGCCATTGAAAAATGTCCAGAAATGATTGAAGCTGCTGACTGAATGAAAGGAGCTGGCATCTCACTCTCTTTGAATCTTCTTTATCATGCTAAGAGGAGCAGGAAAAAGCAAAAAATTTCAGAATTGCACCTTGCAATGCGGAGAAATTACTGTTTGTGCATTTACAATATTCATTGATTTTTGCCATTGAAAAACATCATGTTATTCATATACCAGAAATGATTGAAGCTACTGACTGAATGAAAGGAGCTGGCATCTCACTCTCTTTGAATCTTCTTTATCATGCTAAGAGGAGCAGGAAAAAGCAAAAAATTTCAGAATTGCACCTTGCAATGCGGAAAAATTACTGTTTGTGCATTTACAATATTCATTGATTTTTGCCATTGAAAAACGTCCAGAAATGATTGAAGCTACTGACTGAATGAAAGGAGCTGGCATCTCACTCTCTTTGAATCTTCTTTATCATGCTAAGAGGAGCAGGAAAAAGCAAAAAATTTCAGAATTGCACCTTGCAATGCGGAGAAATTACTGTTTGTGCATTTACAATATTCATTGATTTTTGCCATTGAAAAACGTCCAGAAATGATTGAAGCTACTGACTGAATGAAAGGAGCTGGCATCTCACTCTCTTTGAATCTTCTTTATCATGCTAAGAGGAGCAGGAAAAAGCAAAAAATTTCAGAATTGCACCTTGCAATGCGGAGAAATTACTGTTTGTGCATTTACAATATTCATTGATTTTTGCCATTGAAAAACATCATGTTATTCATATACCAGAAATGTTTGAAGCTACTGACTGAATGAAAGGAGCTGGCATCTCACTCTCTTTGAATCTTCTTTATCATGCTAAGAGGAGCAGGAAAAAGCAAAAAATTTCAGAATTGCACCTTGCAATGCGGAGAAATTACTGTTTGTGCATTTACAATATTCATTGATTTTTGCCATTGAAAAACGTCCAGAAATGATTGAAGCTACTGACTGAATGAAAGGAGCTGGCATCTCACTCTCTTTGAATCTTCTTTATCATGCTAATAGGAGCAGGAAAAAGCAAAAAATTTCAGAATTGCACCTTGCAATGCGGAGAAATTACTGTTTGTGCATTTACAATATTCATTGATTTTTGCCATTGAAAAACATCATGTTATTCATATACCAGAAATGATTGAAGCTACTGACTGAATGAAAGGAGCTGGCATCTCGCTCTCTTTGAATCTTCTTTATCATGCTAAGAGGAGCAGGAAAAAGCAAAAAATTTCAGAATTGCACCTTGCAATGCGGAGAAATTACTGTTTGTGCATTTACAATATTCATTGATTTTTGCCATTGAAAAACGTCCAGAAATGATTGAAGCTACTGACTGAATGAAAGGAGCTGGCATCTCACTCTCTTTGAATCTTCTTTATCATGCTAAGAGGAGCAGGAAAAAGCAAAAAATTTCAGAATTGCACCTTGCAATGTGGAGAAATTACTGTTTGTGCATTTACAATATTCATTGATTTTTGCCATTGAAAAACATCATGTTATTCATATACCAGAAATGATTGAAGCTACTGACTGAATGAAAGGAGCTGGCATCTCACTCTCTTTGAATCTTCTTTATCATGCTAAGAGGAGCAGGAAAAAGCAAAAAATTTCAGAATTGCACCTTGCAATGCGGAGAAATTACTGTTTGTGCATTTACAATATTCATTGATTTTTGCCATTGAAAAACGTCCAGAAATGATTGAAGCTACTGACTGAATGAAAGGAGCTGGCATCTCACTCTCTTTGAATCTTCTTTATCATGCTAAGAGGAGCAGGAAAAAGCAAATAATTTCAGAATTGCACCTTGCAATGCGGAGAAATTACTGTTTGTGCTTTTACAATATTCATTGATTTTTGCCATTGAAAAACATCATGTTATTCATATACCAGAAATGTTTGAAGCTACTGACTGAATGAAAGGAGCTGGCATCTCACTCTCTTTGAATCTTCTTTATCATGCTAAGAGGAGCAGGAAAAAGCAAAAAATTTCAGAATTGCACCTTGCAATGCGGAGAAATTACTGTTTGTGCATTTACAATATTCATTGATTTTTGCCATTGAAAAACGTCCAGAAATGATTGAAGCTACTGACTGAATGAAAGGAGCTGGCATCTCACTCTCTTTGAATCTTCTTTATCATGCTAAGAGGAGCAGGAAAAAGCAAAAAATTTCAGAATTGCACCTTGCAATGCGGAGAAATTACTGTTTGTGCATTTACAATATTCATTGATTTTTGCCATTGAAAAACGTCCAGAAATGATTGAAGCTACTGACTGAATGAAAGGAGCTGGCATCTCACTCTCTTTGAATCTTCTTTATCATGCTAAGAGGAGCAGGAAAAAGCAAAAAATTTCAGAATTGCAACTTGCAATGCGGAGAAATTACTGTTTGTGCATTTACAATATTCATTGATTTTTGCCATTGAAAAACATCATGTTATTCATATACCAGAAATGATTGAAGCTACTGACTGAATGAAAGGAGCTGGCATCTCACTCTCTTTGAATCTTCTTTATCATGCTAAGAGGAGCAGGAAAAAGCAAAAAATTTCAGAATTGCACCTTGCAATGCGGAGAAATTACTGTTTGTGCATTTACAATATTCATTGATTTTTGCCATTGAAAAACGTCCAGAAATGATTGAAGCTACTGACTGAATGAAAGGAGCTGGCATCTCACTCTCTTTGAATCTTCTTTATCATGCTAAGAGGAGCAGGAAAAAGCAAAAAATTTCAGAATTGCACCTTGCAATGCGGAGAAATTACTGTTTGTGCATTTACAATATTCATTGATTTTTGCCATTGAAAAACGTCCAGAAATGATTGAAGCTACTGACTGAATGAAAGGAGCTGGCATCTCACTCTCTTTGAATCTTCTTTATCATGCTAAGAGGAGCAGGAAAAAGCAAAAAATTTCAGAATTGCACCTTGCAATGCGGAGAAATTACTGTTTGTGCATTTACAATATTCATTGATTTTTGCCATTGAAAAACATCATGTTATTCATATACCAGAAATGTTTGAAGCTACTGACTGAATGAAAGGAGCTGGCATCTCACTCTCTTTGAATCTTCTTTATCATGCTAAGAGGAGCAGGAAAAAGCAAAAAATTTCAGAATTGCACCTTGCAATGCGGAGAAATTACTGTTTGTGCATTTACAATATTCATTGATTTTTGCCATTGAAAAACGTCCAGAAATGATTGAAGCTACTGACTGAATGAAAGGAGCTGGCATCTCACTCTCTTTGAATCTTCTTTATCATGCTAAGAGGAGCAGGAAAAAGCAAAAAATTTCAGAATTGCACCTTGCAATGCGGAGAAATTACTGTTTGTGCATTTACAATATTCATTGATTTTTGCCATTGAAAAACATCATGTTATTCATATACCAGAAATGATTGAAGCTACTGACTGAATGAAAGGAGCTGGCATCTCACTCTCTTTGAATCTTCTTTATCATGCTAAGAGGAGCAGGAAAAAGCAAAAAATTTCAGAATTGCACCTTGCAATGCGGAGAAATTACTGTTTGTGCATTTACAATATTCATTGATTTTTGCCATTGAAAAACGTCCAGAAATGATTGAAGCTACTGACTGAATGAAAGGAGCTGGCATCTCACTCTCTTTGAATCTTCTTTATCATGCTAAGAGGAGCAGGAAAAAGCAAAAAATTTCAGAATTGCACCTTGCAATGCGGAGAAATTACTGTTTGTGCATTTACAATATTCATTGATTTTTGCCATTGAAAAACGTCCAGAAATGATTGAAGCTACTGACTGAATGAAAGGAGCTGGCATCTCACTCTCTTTGAATCTTCTTTATCATGCTAAGAGGAGCAGGAAAAAGCAAAAAATTTCAGAATTGCACCTTGCAATGCGGAGAAATTACTGTTTGTGCATTTACAATATTCATTGATTTTTGCCATTGAAAAACATCATGTTATTCATATACCAGAAATGATTGAAGCTACTGACTGAATGAAAGGAGCTGGCATCTCGCTCTCTTTGAATCTTCTTTATCATGCTAAGAGGAGCAGGAAAAAGCAAAAAATTTCAGAATTGCACCTTGCAATGCGGAGAAATTACTGTTTGTGCATTTACAATATTCATTGATTTTTGCCATTGAAAAACGTCCAGAAATGATTGAAGCTACTGACTGAATGAAAGGAGCTGGCATCTCACTCTCTTTGAATCTTCTTTATCATGCTAAGAGGAGCAGGAAAAAGCAAAAAATTTCAGAATTGCACCTTGCAATGTGGAGAAATTACTGTTTGTGCATTTACAATATTCATTGATTTTTGCCATTGAAAAACATCATGTTATTCATATACCAGAAATGATTGAAGCTACTGACTGAATGAAAGGAGCTGGCATCTCACTCTCTTTGAATCTTCTTTATCATGCTAAGAGGAGCAGGAAAAAGCAAAAAATTTCAGAATTGCACCTTGCAATGCGGAGAAATTACTGTTTGTGCATTTACAATATTCATTGATTTTTGCCATTGAAAAACGTCCAGAAATGATTGAAGCTACTGACTGAATGAAAGGAGCTGGCATCTCACTCTCTTTGAATCTTCTTTATCATGCTAAGAGGAGCAGGAAAAAGCAAAAAATTTCAGAATTGCACCTTGCAATGCGGAGAAATTACTGTTTGTGCTTTTACAATATTCATTGATTTTTGCCATTGAAAAACATCATGTTATTCATATACCAGAAATGTTTGAAGCTACTGACTGAATGAAAGGAGCTGGCATCTCACTCTCTTTGAATCTTCTTTATCATGCTAAGAGGAGCAGGAAAAAGCAAAAAATTTCAGAATTGCACCTTGCAATGCGGAGAAATTACTGTTTGTGCATTTACAATATTCATTGATTTTTGCCATTGAAAAACGTCCAGAAATGATTGAAGCTACTGACTGAATGAAAGGAGCTGGCATCTCACTCTCTTTGAATCTTCTTTATCATGCTAAGAGGAGCAGGAAAAAGCAAAAAATTTCAGAATTGCACCTTGCAATGCAGAGAAATTACTGTTTGTGCATTTACAATATTCATTGATTTTTGCCATTGAAAAACGTCCAGAAATGATTGAAGCTACTGACTGAATGAAAGGAGCTGGCATCTCACTCTCTTTGAATCTTCTTTATCATGCTAAGAGGAGCAGGAAAAAGCAAAAAATTTCAGAATTGCAACTTGCAATGCGGAGAAATTACTGTTTGTGCATTTACAATATTCATTGATTTTTGCCATTGAAAAACATCATGTTATTCATATACCAGAAATGATTGAAGCTACTGACTGAATGAAAGGAGCTGGCATCTCACTCTCTTTGAATCTTCTTTATCATGCTAAGAGGAGCAGGAAAAAGCAAAAAATTTCAGAATTGCACCTTGCAATGCGGAGAAATTACTGTTTGTGCATTTACAATATTCATTGATTTTTGCCATTGAAAAACGTCCAGAAATGATTGAAGCTACTGACTGAATGAAAGGAGCTGGCATCTCACTCTCTTTGAATCTTCTTTATCATGCTAAGAGGAGCAGGAAAAAGCAAAAAATTTCAGAATTGCACCTTGCAATGCGGAGAAATTACTGTTTGTGCATTTACAATATTCATTGATTTTTGCCATTGAAAAACGTCCAGAAATGATTGAAGCTACTGACTGAATGAAAGGAGCTGGCATCTCACTCTCTTTGAATCTTCTTTATCATGCTAAGAGGAGCAGGAAAAAGCAAAAAATTTCAGAATTGCACCTTGCAATGCGGAGAAATTACTGTTTGTGCATTTACAATATTCATTAATTTTTGCCATTGAAAAACATCATGTTATTCATATCCCAGAAATGTTTGAAGCTACTGACTGAATGAAAGAAGCTGGCATCTCACTCTCTTTGAATCTTCTTTATCATGCTAAGAGGAGCAGGAAAAAGCAAAAAATTTCAGAATTGCACCTTGCAATGCGGAGAAATTACTGTTTGTGCATTTACAATATTCATTGATTTTTGCCATTGAAAAACGTATAGAAATGATTGAAGCTACTGACTGAATGAAAGGAGCTGGCATCTCACTCTCTTTGAATCTTCTTTATCATGCTAAGAGGAGCAGGAAAAAGCAAAAAATTTCAGAATTGCACCTTGCAATGCGGAGAAATTACTGTTTGTGCATTTACAATATTCATTGATTTTTGCCATTGAAAAACATCATGTTATTCATATACCAAAAATGTTTGAAGCTACTGACTGAATGAAAGGAGCTGGCATCTCACTCTCTTTAAATCTTCTTTATCATGCTAAGAGGAGCAGGAAAAAGCAAAAAATTTCAGAATTGCACCTTGCAATGCGGAGAAATTACTGTTTGTGCATTTACAATATTCATTGATTTTTGCCATTGAAAAACGTCCAGAAATGATTGAAGCTACTGACTGAATGAAAGGAGCTGGCATCTCACTCTCTTTGAATCTTCTTTATCATGCTGAGGAGCAGTAAAATGCAAGAAATTTCAGAATTGCACCTTGCAATGCGGAGAAATTACTGTTTGTGCATTTACAATATTCATTGATTTTTGCCATTGAAAAACATCCAGAAATGATTGAAGCTACTGACTGAATGAAAGGAGCTGGCATCTCACTCTCTTTGAATCTTCTTTATCATGCTAAGAGGAGCAGGAAAAAGCAAAAAATTTCAGAATTGCACCTTGCAATGCGGAGAAATTACTGTTTGTGCATTTACAATATTCATTGATTTTTGCCATTGAAAAACGTCCAGAAATGATTGAAGCAACTGACTGAATGAAAGGAGCTGGCATCTCACTCTCTTTGAATCTTCTTTATCATGCTAAGAGGAGCAGGAAAAAGCAAAAAATTTCAGAATTGCACTTTGCAATGCGGAGAAATTACTGTTTGTGCATTTACAATATTCATTGATTTTTGCCATTGAAAAACGTCCAGAAATAATTGAAGCTACTGACTGAATGAAAGGAGCTGGCATCTCACTCTCTTTGAATCTTCTTTATCATGCTAAGAGGAGCAGGAAAAAGCAAAAAATTTCAGAATTGCAACTTGCAATGCGGAGAAATTACTGTTTGTGCATTTACAATATTCATTGATTTTTGCCATTGAAAAACATCATGTTATTCATATACCAGAAATGATTGAAGCTACTGACTGAATGAAAGGAGCTGGCATCTCACTCTCTTTGAATCTTCTTTATCATGCTAAGAGGAGCAGGAAAAAGCAAAAAATTTCAGAATTGCACCTTGCAATGCGGAGAAATTACTGTTTGTGCATTTACAATATTCATTGATTTTTGCCATTGAAAAACGTCCAGAAATGATTGAAGCTACTGACTGAATGAAAGGAGCTGGCATCTCACTCTCTTTGAATCTTCTTTATCATGCTAAGAGGAGCAGGAAAAAGCAAAAAATTTCAGAATTGCACTTTGCAATGCGGAGAAATTACTGTTTGTGCTTTTACAATATTCATTGATTTTTGCCATTGAAAAACATCATGTTATTCATATACCAGAAATGTTTGAAGCTACTGACTGAATGAAAGGAGCTGGCATCTCACTCTCTTTGAATCTTCTTTATCATGCTAAGAGGAGCAGGAAAAAGCAAAAAATTTCAGAATTGCACCTTGCAATGCGGAGAAATTACTGTTTGTGCATTTACAATATTCATTGATTTTTGCCATTGAAAAATGTCCAGAAATGATTGAAGCTGCTGACTGAATGAAAGGAGCTGGCATCTCACTCTCTTTGAATCTTCTTTATCATGCTAAGAGGAGCAGGAAAAAGCAAAAAATTTCAGAATTGCACCTTGCAATGCGGAGAAATTACTGTTTGTGCATTTACAATATTCATTGATTTTTGCCATTGAAAAACATCATGTTATTCATATACCAGAAATGATTGAAGCTACTGACTGAATGAAAGGAGCTGGCATCTCACTCTCTTTGAATCTTCTTTATCATGCTAAGAGGAGCAGGAAAAAGCAAAAAATTTCAGAATTGCACCTTGCAATGCGGAGAAATTACTGTTTGTGCATTTACAATATTCATTGATTTTTGCCATTGAAAAACGTCCAGAAATGATTGAAGCTACTGACTGAATGAAAGGAGCTGGCATCTCACTCTCTTTGAATCTTCTTTATCATGCTAAGAGGAGCAGGAAAAAGCAAAAAATTTCAGAATTGCACCTTGCAATGCGGAGAAATTACTGTTTGTGCATTTACAATATTCATTGATTTTTGCCATTGAAAAACGTCCAGAAATGATTGAAGCTACTGACTGAATGAAAGGAGCTGGCATCTCACTCTCTTTGAATCTTCTTTATCATGCTAAGAGGAGCAGGAAAAAGCAAAAAATTTCAGAATTGCACCTTGCAATGCGGAGAAATTACTGTTTGTGCATTTACAATATTCATTGATTTTTGCCATTGAAAAACATCATGTTATTCATATACCAGAAATGATTGAAGCTACTGACTGAATGAAAGGAGCTGGCATCTCGCTCTCTTTGAATCTTCTTTATCATGCTAAGAGGAGCAGGAAAAAGCAAAAAATTTCAGAATTGCACCTTGCAATGCGGAGAAATTACTGTTTGTGCATTTACAATATTCATTGATTTTTGCCATTGAAAAACGTCCAGAAATGATTGAAGCTACTGACTGAATGAAAGGAGCTGGCATCTCACTCTCTTTGAATCTTCTTTATCATGCTAAGAGGAGCAGGAAAAAGCAAAAAATTTCAGAATTGCACCTTGCAATGTGGAGAAATTACTGTTTGTGCATTTACAATATTCATTGATTTTTGCCATTGAAAAACATCATGTTATTCATATACCAGAAATGATTGAAGCTACTGACTGAATGAAAGGAGCTGGCATCTCACTCTCTTTGAATCTTCTTTATCATGCTAAGAGGAGCAGGAAAAAGCAAAAAATTTCAGAATTGCACCTTGCAATGCGGAGAAATTACTGTTTGTGCATTTACAATATTCATTGATTTTTGCCATTGAAAAACGTCCAGAAATGATTGAAGCTACTGACTGAATGAAAGGAGCTGGCATCTCACTCTCTTTGAATCTTCTTTATCATGCTAAGAGGAGCAGGAAAAAGCAAAAAATTTCAGAATTGCACCTTGCAATGCGGAGAAATTACTGTTTGTGCTTTTACAATATTCATTGATTTTTGCCATTGAAAAACATCATGTTATTCATATACCAGAAATGTTTGAAGCTACTGACTGAATGAAAGGAGCTGGCATCTCACTCTCTTTGAATCTTCTTTATCATGCTAAGAGGAGCAGGAAAAAGCAAAAAATTTCAGAATTGCACCTTGCAATGCGGAGAAATTACTGTTTGTGCATTTACAATATTCATTGATTTTTGCCATTGAAAAACGTCCAGAAATGATTGAAGCTACTGACTGAATGAAAGGAGCTGGCATCTCACTCTCTTTGAATCTTCTTTATCATGCTAAGAGGAGCAGGAAAAAGCAAAAAATTTCAGAATTGCACCTTGCAATGCGGAGAAATTACTGTTTGTGCATTTACAATATTCATTGATTTTTGCCATTGAAAAACGTCCAGAAATGATTGAAGCTACTGACTGAATGAAAGGAGCTGGCATCTCACTCTCTTTGAATCTTCTTTATCATGCTAAGAGGAGCAGGAAAAAGCAAAAAATTTCAGAATTGCAACTTGCAATGCGGAGAAATTACTGTTTGTGCATTTACAATATTCATTGATTTTTGCCATTGAAAAACATCATGTTATTCATATACCAGAAATGATTGAAGCTACTGACTGAATGAAAGGAGCTGGCATCTCACTCTCTTTGAATCTTCTTTATCATGCTAAGAGGAGCAGGAAAAAGCAAAAAATTTCAGAATTGCACCTTGCAATGCGGAGAAATTACTGTTTGTGCATTTACAATATTCATTGATTTTTGCCATTGAAAAACGTCCAGAAATGATTGAAGCTACTGACTGAATGAAAGGAGCTGGCATCTCACTCTCTTTGAATCTTCTTTATCATGCTAAGAGGAGCAGGAAAAAGCAAAAAATTTCAGAATTGCACCTTGCAATGCGGAGAAATTACTGTTTGTGCTTTTACAATATTCATTGATTTTTGCCATTGAAAAACATCATGTTATTCATATACCAGAAATGTTTGTAGCTACTGACTGAATGAAACGAGCTGGCATCTCACTCTCTTTGAATCTTCTTTATCATGCTAAGAGGAGCAGGAAAAAGCAAAAAATTTCAGAATTGCACCTTGCAATGCGGAGAAATTACTGTTTGTGCATTTACAATATTCATTGATTTTTGCCATTGAAAAACGTCCAGAAATGATTGAAGCTACTGACTGAATGAAAGGAGCTGGCATCTCACTCTCTTTGAATCTTCTTTATCATGCTAAGAGGAGCAGGATAAAGCAAAAAATTTCAGAATTGCACCTTGCAATGCGGAGAAATTACTGTTTGTGCATTTACAATATTCATTGATTTTTGCCATTGAAAAACGTCCAGAAATGATTGAAGCTACTGACTGAATGAAAGGAGCTGGCATCTCACTCTCTTTGAATCTTCTTTATCATGCTAAGAGGAGCAGGAAAAAGCAAAAAATTTCAGAATTGCACCTTGCAATGCGGAGAAATTACTGTTTGTGCATTTACAATATTCATTGATTTTTGCCATTGAAAAACATCATGTTATTCATATACCAGAAATGATTGAAGCTACTGACTGAATGAAAGGAGCTGGCATCTTACTCTCTTTGAATCTTCTTTGTCATGCTAAGAGGAGCAGGAAAAAGCAAAAAATTTCAGAATTGCACCTTGCAATGCGGAGAAATTACTGTTTGTGCATTTACAATATTCATTGATTTTTGCCATTGAAAAACGTCCAGAAATGATTGAAGCTACTGACTGAATGAAAGGAGCTGGCATCTCACTCTCTTTGAATCTTCTTTATCATGCTAAGAGGAGCAGGAAAAAGCAAAAAATTTCAGAATTGCACCTTGCAATGCGGAGAAATTACTGTTTGTGCATTTACAATATTCATTGATTTTTGCCATTGAAAAACGTCCAGAAATGATTGAAGCTACTGACTGAATGAAAGGAGCTGGCATCTCACTCTCTTTGAATCTTCTTTATCATGCTAAGAGGAGCAGGAAAAAGCAAAAAATTTCAGAATTGCACCTTGCAATGCGGAGAAATTACTGTTTGTGCATTTACAATATTCATTGATTTTTGCCATTGAAAAACATCATGTTATTCATATACCAGAAATGTTTGTAGCTACTGACTGAATGAAAGGAGCTGGCATCTCACTCTCTTTGAATCTTCTTTATCATGCTAAGAGGAGCAGGAAAAAGCAAAAAATTTCAGAATTGCACCTTGCAATGCGGAGAAATTACTGTTTGTGCATTTACAATATTCATTGATTTTTGCCATTGAAAAACGTCCAGAAATGATTGAAGCTACTGACTGAATGAAAGGAGCTGGCATCTCACTCTCTTTGAATCTTCTTTATCATGCTAAGAGGAGCAGGAAAAAGCAAAAAATTTCAGAATTGCACCTTGCAATGCGGAGAAATTACTGTTTGTGCATTTACAATATTCATTGATTTTTGCCATTGAAAAACGTCCAGAAATGATTGAAGCTACTGACTGAATGAAAGGAGCTGGCATCTCACTCTCTTTGAATCTTCTTTATCATGCTAAGAGGAGCAGGAAAAAGCAAAAAATTTCAGAATTGCACCTTGCAATGCGGAGAAATTACTCTTTGTGCATTTACAATATTCATTGATTTTTGCCATTGAAAAACATCATGTTATTCATATACCAGAAATGTTTGAAGCTACTGACTGAATGAAAGGAGCTGGCATCTCACTCTCTTTGAATCTTCTTTATCATGCTAAGAGGAGCAGGAAAAAGCAAAAAATTTCAGAATTGCACCTTGCAATGCGGAGAAATTACTGTTTGTGCATTTACAATATTCATTGATTTTTGCCATTGAAAAACATCATGTTATTCATATACCAGAAATGTTTGAAGCTACTGACTGAATGAAAGGAGCTGGCATCTCACTCTCTTTGAATCTTCTTTATCATGCTAAGAGGAGCAGGAAAAAGCAAAAAATTTCAGAATTGCACCTTGCAATGCGGAGAAATTACTGTTTGTGCATTTACAATATTCATTGATTTTTGCCATTGAAAAACGTCCAGAAATGATTGAAGCTACTGACTGAATGAAAGGAGCTGGCATCTCACTCTCTTTGAATCTTCTTTATCATGCTAAGAGGAGCAGGAAAAAGCAAAAAATTTCAGAATTGCACCTTGCAATGCGGAGAAATTACTGTTTGTGCATTTACAATATTCATTGATTTTTGCCATTGAAAAACATCATGTTATTCATATACCAGAAATGATTGAAGCTACTGACTGAATGAAAGGAGCTGGCATCTCGCTCTCTTTGAATCTTCTTTATCATGCTAAGAGGAGCAGGAAAAAGCAAAAAATTTCAGAATTGCACCTTGCAATGCGGAGAAATTACTGTTTGTGCATTTACAATATTCATTGATTTTTGCCATTGAAAAACGTCCAGAAATGATTGAAGCTACTGACTGAATGAAAGGAGCTGTCATCTCACTCTCTTTGAATCTTCTTTATCATGCTAAGAGGAGCAGGAAAAAGCAAAAAATTTCAGAATTGCACCTTGCAATGTGGAGAAATTACTGTTTGTGCATTTACAATATTCATTGATTTTTGCCATTGAAAAACATCATGTTATTCATATACCAGAAATGATTGAAGCTACTGACTGAATGAAAGGAGCTGGCATCTCACTCTCTTTGAATCTTCTTTATCATGCTAAGAGGAGCAGGAAAAAGCAAAAAATTTCAGAATTGCACCTTGCAATGCGGAGAAATTACTGTTTGTGCATTTACAATATTCATTGATTTTTGCCATTGAAAAACGTCCAGAAATGATTGAAGCTACTGACTGAATGAAAGGAGCTGGCATCTCACTCTCTTTGAATCTTCTTTATCATGCTAAGAGGAGCAGGAAAAAGCAAAAAATTTCAGAATTGCACCTTGCAATGCGGAGAAATTACTGTTTGTGCTTTTACAATATTCATTGATTTTTGCCATTGAAAAACATCATGTTATTCATATACCAGAAATGTTTGAAGCTACTGACTGAATGAAAGGAGCTGGCATCTCACTCTCTTTGAATCTTCTTTATCATGCTAAGAGGAGCAGGAAAAAGCAAAAAATTTCAGAATTGCACCTTGCAATGCGGAGAAATTACTGTTTGTGCATTTACAATATTCATTGATTTTTGCCATTGAAAAACGTCCAGAAATGATTGAAGCTACTGACTGAATGAAAGGAGCTGGCATCTCACTCTCTTTGAATCTTCTTTATCATGCTAAGAGGAGCAGGAAAAAGCAAAAAATTTCAGAATTGCACCTTGCAATGCGGAGAAATTACTGTTTGTGCATTTACAATATTCATTGATTTTTGCCATTGAAAAACGTCCAGAAATGATTGAAGCTACTGACTGAATGAAAGGAGCTGGCATCTCACTCTCTTTGAATCTTCTTTATCATGCTAAGAGGAGCAGGAAAAAGCAAAAAATTTCAGAATTGCAACTTGCAATGCGGAGAAATTACTGTTTGTGCATTTACAATATTCATTGATTTTTGCCATTGAAAAACATCATGTTATTCATATACCAGAAATGATTGAAGCTACTGACTGAATGAAAGGAGCTGGCATCTCACTCTCTTTGAATCTTCTTTATCATGCTAAGAGGAGCAGGAAAAAGCAAAAAATTTCAGAATTGCACCTTGCAATGCGGAGAAATTACTGTTTGTGCATTTACAATATTCATTGATTTTTGCCATTGAAAAACGTCCAGAAATGATTGAAGCTACTGACTGAATGAAAGGAGCTGGCATCTCACTCTCTTTGAATCTTCTTTATCATGCTAAGAGGAGCAGGAAAAAGCAAAAAATTTCAGAATTGCACCTTGCAATGCGGAGAAATTACTGTTTGTGCTTTTACAATATTCATTGATTTTTGCCATTGAAAAACATCATATTATTCATATACCAGAAATGTTTGAAGCTACTGACTGAATGAAAGGAGCTGGCATCTCACTCTCTTTGAATCTTCTTTATCATGCTAAGAGGAGCAGGAAAAAGCAAAAAATTTCAGAATTGCACCTTGCAATGCGGAGAAATTACTGTTTGTGCATTTACAATATTCATTGATTTTTGCCATTGAAAAACGTCCAGAAATGATTGAAGCTACTGACTGAATGAAAGGAGCTGGCATCTCACTCTCTTTGAATCTTCTTTATCATGCTAAGAGGAGCAGGAAAAAGCAAAAAATTTCAGAATTGCACCTTGCAATGCGGAGAAATTACTGTTTGTGCATTTACAATATTCATTGATTTTTGCCATTGAAAAACGTCCAGAAATGATTGAAGCTACTGACTGAATGAAAGGAGCTGGCATCTCACTCTCTTTGAATCTTCTTTATCATGCTAAGAGGAGCAGGAAAAAGCAAAAAATTTCAGAATTGCACCTTGCAATGCGGAGAAATTACTGTTTGTGCATTTACAATATTCATTGATTTTTGCCATTGAAAAACATCATGTTATTCATATACCAGAAATGATTGAAGCTACTGACTGAATGAAAGGAGCTGGCATCTTACTCTCTTTGAATCTTCTTTGTCATGCTAAGAGGAGCAGGAAAAAGCAAAAAATTTCAGAATTGCACCTTGCAATGCGGAGAAATTACTGTTTGTGCATTTACAATATTCATTGATTTTTGCCATTGAAAAACGTCCAGAAATGATTGAAGCTACTGACTGAATGAAAGGAGCTGGCATCTCACTCTCTTTGAATCTTCTTTATCATGCTAAGAGGAGCAGGAAAAAGCAAAAAATTTCAGAATTGCACCTTGCAATGCGGAGAAATTACTGTTTGTGCATTTACAATATTCATTGATTTTTGCCATTGAAAAACGTCCAGAAATGATTGAAGCTACTGACTGAATGAAAGGAGCTGGCATCTCACTCTCTTTGAATCTTCTTTATCATGCTAAGAGGAGCAGGAAAAAGCAAAAAATTTCAGAATTGCACCTTGCAATGCGGAGAAATTACTGTTTGTGCATTTACAATATTCATTGATTTTTGCCATTGAAAAACATCATGTTATTCATATACCAGAAATGTTTGTAGCTACTGACTGAATGAAAGGAGCTGGCATCTCACTCTCTTTGAATCTTCTTTATCATGCTAAGAGGAGCAGGAAAAAGCAAAAAATTATAGAATTGCACCTTGCAATGCGGAGAAATTACTGTTTGTGCATTTACAATATTCATTGATTTTTGCCATTGAAAAACGTCCAGAAATGATTGAAGCTACTGACTGAATGAAAGGAGCTGGCATCTCACTCTCTTTGAATCTTCTTTATCATGCTAAGAGGAGCAGGAAAAAGCAAAAAATTTCAGAATTGCACCTTGCAATGCGGAGAAATTACTGTTTGTGCATTTACAATATTCATTGATTTTTGCCATTGAAAAACGTCCAGAAATGATTGAAGCTACTGACTGAATGAAAGGAGCTGGCATCTCACTCTCTTTGAATCTTCTTTATCATGCTAAGAGGAGCAGGAAAAAGCAAAAAATTTCAGAATTGCACCTTGCAATGCGGAGAAATTACTGTTTGTGCATTTACAATATTCATTGATTTTTGCCATTGAAAAACATCATGTTATTCATATACCAGAAATGATTGAAGCTACTGACTGAATGAAAGGAGCTGGCATCTTACTCTCTTTGAATCTTCTTTGTCATGCTAAGAGGAGCAGGAAAAAGCAAAAAATTTCAGAATTGCACCTTGCAATGCGGAGAAATTACTGTTTGTGCATTTACAATATTCATTGATTTTTGACATTGAAAAACGTCCAAAAATGATTGAAGCTACTGACTGAATGAAAGGAGCTGGCATCTCACTCTCTTTGAATCTTCTTTATCATGCTAAGAGGAGCAGGAAAAAGCAAAAAATTTCAGAATTGCACCTTGCAATGCGGAGAAATTACTGTTTGTGCATTTACAATATTCATTGATTTTTGCCATTGAAAAACGTCCAGAAATGATTGAAGCTACTGACTGAATGAAAGGAGCTGGCATCTCACTCTCTTTGAATCTTCTTTATCATGCTAAGAGGAGCAGGAAAAAGCAAAAAATTTCAGAATTGCACCTTGCAATGCGGAGAAATTACTGTTTGTGCATTTACAATATTCATTGATTTTTGCCATTGAAAAACATCATGTTATTCATATACCAGAAATGTTTGTAGCTACTGACTGAATGAAAGGAGCTGGCATCTCACTCTCTTTGAATCTTCTTTATCATGCTAAGAGGAGCAGGAAAAAGCAAAAAATTTCAGAATTGCACCTTGCAATGCGGAGAAATTACTGTTTGTGCATTTACAATATTCATTGATTTTTGCCATTGAAAAACGTCCAGAAATGATTGAAGCTACTGACTGAATGAAAGGAGCTGGCATCTCACTCTCTTTGAATCTTCTTTATCATGCTAAGAGGAGCAGGAAAAAGCAAAAAATTTCAGAATTGCACCTTACAATGTGGAGAAATTACTGTTTGTGCATTTACAATATTCATTGATTTTTGCCATTGAAAAACATCATGTTATTCATATACCAGAAATGATTGAAGCTACTGACTGAATGAAAGCAGCTGGCATCTCACTCTCTTTGAATCTTCTTTATCATGCTAAGAGGAGCAGGAAAAAGCAAAAAATTTCAGAATTGCACCTTGCAATGCGGAGAAATTACTGTTTGTGCATTTACAATATTCATTGATTTTTGCCATTGAAAAACATCATGTTATTCATATACCAGAAATGTTTGAAGCTACTGACTGAATGAAAGGAGCTGGCATCTCACTCTCTTTGAATCTTCTTTATCATGCTAAGAGGAGCAGGAAAAAGCAAAAAATTTCAGAATTGCACCTTGCAATGCGGAGAAATTACTGTTTGTGCATTTACAATATTCATTGATTTTTGCCATTGAAAAACGTCCAGAAATGATTGAAGCTACTGACTGAATGAAAGGAGCTGGCATCTCACTCTCTTTGAATCTTCTTTATCATGCTAAGAGGAGCAGGAAAAAGCAAAAAATTTCAGAATTGCACCTTGCAATGCGGAGAAATTACTGTTTGTGCATTTACAATATTCATTGATTTTTGCCATTGAAAAACGTCCAGAAATGATTGAAGCTACTGACTGAATGAAAGGAGCTGGCATCTCACTCTCTTTGAGTCTTCTTTATCATGCTAAGAGGAGCAGGAAAAAGCAAAAAATTTCAGAATTGCAGCTTGCAATGCGGAGAAATTACTGTTTGTGCATTTACAATATTCATTGATTTTTGCCATTGAAAAACATCATGTTATTCATATACCAGAAATGATTGAAGCTACTGACTGAATGAAAGGAGCTGGCATCTCACTCTCTTTGAATCTTCTTTATCATGCTAAGAGGAGCAGGAAAAAGCAAAAAATTTCAGAATTGCACCTTGCAATGCGGAGAAATTACTGTTTGTGCATTTACAATATTCATTGATTTTTGCCATTGAAAAACGTCCAGAAATGATTGAAGCTACTGACTGAATGAAAGGAGCTGGCATCTCACTCTCTTTGAATCTTCTTTATCATGCTAAGAGGAGCAGGAAAAAGCAAAAAATTTCAGAATTGCACCTTGCAATGCGGAGAAATTACTGTTTGTGCTTTTACAATATTCATTGATTTTTGCCATTGAAAAACATCATATTATTCATATACCAGAAATGTTTGAAGCTACTGACTGAATGAAAGGACCTGGCATCTCACTCTCTTTGAATCTTCTTTATCATGCTAAGAGGAGCAGGAAAAAGCAAAAAATTTCAGAATTGCACCTTGCAATGCGGAGAAATTACTGTTTGTGCATTTACAATATTCATTGATTTTTGCCATTGAAAAACGTCCAGAAATGATTGAAGCTACTGACTGAATGAAAGGAGCTGGCATCTCACTCTCTTTGAATCTTCTTTATCATGCTAAGAGGAGCAGGAAAAAGCAAAAAATTTCAGAATTGCACCTTGCAATGCGGAGAAATTACTGTTTGTGCATTTACAATATTCATTGATTTTTGCCATTGAAAAACGTCCAGAAATGATTGAAGCTACTGACTGAATGAAAGGAGCTGGCATCTCACTCTCTTTGAATCTTCTTTATCATGCTAAGAGGAGCAGGAAAAAGCAAAAAATTTCAGAATTGCACCTTGCAATGCGGAGAAATTACTGTTTGTGCATTTACAATATTCATTGATTTTTGCCATTGAAAAACATCATGTTATTCATATACCAGAAATGATTGAAGCTACTGACTGAATGAAAGGAGCTGGCATCTTACTCTCTTTGAATCTTCTTTGTCATGCTAAGAGGAGCAGGAAAAAGCAAAAAATTTCAGAATTGCACCTTGCAATGCGGAGAAATTACTGTTTGTGCATTTACAATATTCATTGATTTTTGCCATTGAAAAACGTTCAGAAATGATTGAAGCTACTGACTGAATGAAAGGAGCTGGCATCTCACTCTCTTTGAATCTTCTTTATCATGCTAAGAGGAGCAGGAAAAAGCAAAAAATTTCAGAATTGCACCTTGCAATGCGGAGAAATTACTGTTTGTGCATTTACAATATTCATTGATTTTTGCCATTGAAAAACGTCCAGAAATGATTGAAGCTACTGACTGAATGAAAGGAGCTGGCATCTCACTCTCTTTGAATCTTCTTTATCATGCTAAGAGGAGCAGGAAAAAGCAAAAAATTTCAGAATTGCAACTTGCAATGCGGAGAAATTACTGTTTGTGCATTTACAATATTCATTGATTTTTGCCATTGAAAAACATCATGTTATTCATATACCAGAAATGATTGAAGCTACTGACTGAATGAAAGGAGCTGGCATCTCACTCTCTTTGAATCTTCTTTATCATGCTAAGAGGAGCAGGAAAAAGCAAAAAATTTCAGAATTGCACCTTGCAATGCGGAGAAATTACTGTTTGTGCATTTACAATATTCATTGATTTTTGCCATTGAAAAACGTCCAGAAATGATTGAAGCTACTGACTGAATGAAAGGAGCTGGCATCTCACTCTCTTTGAATCTTCTTTATCATGCTAAGAGGAGCAGGAAAAAGCAAAAAATTTCAGAATTGCACCTTGCAATGCGGAGAAATTACTGTTTGTGCTTTTACAATATTCATTGATTTTTGCCATTGAAAAACATCATATTATTCATATACCAGAAATGTTTGAAGCTACTGACTGAATGAAAGGACCTGGCATCTCACTCTCTTTGAATCTTCTTTATCATGCTAAGAGGAGCAGGAAAAAGCAAAAAATTTCAGAATTGCACCTTGCAATGCGGAGAAATTACTGTTTGTGCATTTACAATATTCATTGATTTTTGCCATTGAAAAACGTCCAGAAATGATTGAAGCTACTGACTGAATGAAAGGAGCTGGCATCTCACTCTCTTTGAATCTTCTTTATCATGCTAAGAGGAGCAGGAAAAAGCAAAAAATTTCAGAATTGCACCTTGCAATGCGGAGAAATTACTGTTTGTGCATTTACAATATTCATTGATTTTTGCCATTGAAAAACGTCCAGAAATGATTGAAGCTACTGACTGAATGAAAGGAGCTGGCATCTCACTCTCTTTGAATCTTCTTTATCATGCTAAGAGGAGCAGGAAAAAGCAAAAAATTTCAGAATTGCACCTTGCAATGCGGAGAAATTACTGTTTGTGCATTTACAATATTCATTGATTTTTGCCATTGAAAAACATCATGTTATTCATATACCAGAAATGATTGAAGCTACTGACTGAATGAAAGGAGCTGGCATCTTACTCTCTTTGAATCTTCTTTGTCATGCTAAGAGGAGCAGGAAAAAGCAAAAAAATTCAGAATTGCACCTTGCAATGCGGAGAAATTACTGTTTGTGCATTTACAATATTCATTGATTTTTGCCATTGAAAAACGTCCAGAAATGATTGAAGCTACTGACTGAATGAAAGGAGCTGGCATCTCACTCTCTTTGAATCTTCTTTATCATGCTAAGAGGAGCAGGAAAAAGCAAAAAATTTCAGAATTGCACCTTGCAATGCGGAGAAATTACTGTTTGTGCATTTACAATATTCATTGATTTTTGCCATTGAAAAACATCATGTTATTCATATACCAGAAATGTTTGTAGCTACTGACTGAATGAAAGGAGCTGGCATCTCACTCTCTTTGAATCTTCTTTATCATGCTAAGAGGAGCAGGAAAAAGCAAAAAATTTCAGAATTGCACCTTGCAATGCGGAGAAATTACTGTTTGTGCATTTACAATATTCATTGATTTTTGCCATTGAAAAACGTCCAGAAATGATTGAAGCTACTGACTGAATGAAAGGAGCTGGCATCTCACTCTCTTTGAATCTTCTTTATCATGCTAAGAGGAGCAGGAAAAAGCAAAAAATTTCAGAATTGCACCTTACAATGTGGAGAAATTACTGTTTGTGCATTTACAATATTCATTGATTTTTGCCATTGAAAAACATCATGTTATTCATATACCAGAAATGATTGAAGCTACTGACTGAATGAAAGCAGCTGGCATCTCACTCTCTTTGAATCTTCTTTATCATGCTAAGAGGAGCAGGAAAAAGCAAAAAATTTCAGAATTGCACCTTGCAATGCGGAGAAATTACTGTTTGTGCATTTACAATATTCATTGATTTTTGCCATTGAAAAACATCATGTTATTCATATACCAGAAATGTTTGAAGCTACTGACTGAATGAAAGGAGCTGGCATCTCACTCTCTTTGAATCTTCTTTATCATGCTAAGAGGAGCAGGAAAAAGCAAAAAATTTCAGAATTGCACCTTGCAATGCGGAGAAATTACTGTTTGTGCATTTACAATATTCATTGATTTTTGCCATTGAAAAACGTCCAGAAATGATTGAAGCTACTGACTGAATGAAAGGAGCTGGCATCTCACTCTCTTTGAATCTTCTTTATCATGCTAAGAGGAGCAGGAAAAAGCAAAAAATTTCAGAATTGCACCTTGCAATGCGGAGAAATTACTGTTTGTGCATTTACAATATTCATTGATTTTTGCCATTGAAAAACGTCCAGAAATGATTGAAGCTACTGACTGAATGAAAGGAGCTGGCATCTCACTCTCTTTGAGTCTTCTTTATCATGCTAAGAGGAGCAGGAAAAAGCAAAAAATTTCAGAATTGCAACTTGCAATGCGGAGAAATTACTGTTTGTGCATTTACAATATTCATTGATTTTTGCCATTGAAAAACATCATGTTATTCATATACCAGAAATGATTGAAGCTACTGACTGAATGAAAGGAGCTGGCATCTCACTCTCTTTGAATCTTCTTTATCATGCTAAGAGGAGCAGGAAAAAGCAAAAAATTTCAGAATTGCACCTTGCAATGCGGAGAAATTACTGTTTGTGCATTTACAATATTCATTGATTTTTGCCATTGAAAAACGTCCAGAAATGATTGAAGCTACTGACTGAATGAAAGGAGCTGGCATCTCACTCTCTTTGAATCTTCTTTATCATGCTAAGAGGAGCAGGAAAAAGCAAAAAATTTCAGAATTGCACCTTGCAATGCGGAGAAATTACTGTTTGTGCTTTTACAATATTCATTGATTTTTGCCATTGAAAAACATCATATTATTCATATACCAGAAATGTTTGAAGCTACTGACTGAATGAAAGGACCTGGCATCTCACTCTCTTTGAATCTTCTTTATCATGCTAAGAGGAGCAGGAAAAAGCAAAAAATTTCAGAATTGCACCTTGCAATGCGGAGAAATTACTGTTTGTGCATTTACAATATTCATTGATTTTTGCCATTGAAAAACGTCCAGAAATGATTGAAGCTACTGACTGAATGAAAGGAGCTGGCATCTCACTCTCTTTGAATCTTCTTTATCATGCTAAGAGGAGCAGGAAAAAGCAAAAAATTTCAGAATTGCACCTTGCAATGCGGAGAAATTACTGTTTGTGCATTTACAATATTCATTGATTTTTGCCATTGAAAAACGTCCAGAAATGATTGAAGCTACTGACTGAATGAAAGGAGCTGGCATCTCACTCTCTTTGAATCTTCTTTATCATGCTAAGAGGAGCAGGAAAAAGCAAAAAATTTCAGAATTGCACCTTGCAATGCGGAGAAATTACTGTTTGTGCATTTACAATATTCATTGATTTTTGCCATTGAAAAACATCATGTTATTCATATACCAGAAATGATTGAAGCTACTGACTGAATGAAAGGAGCTGGCATCTTACTCTCTTTGAATCTTCTTTGTCATGCTAAGAGGAGCAGGAAAAAGCAAAAAATTTCAGAATTGCACCTTGCAATGCGGAGAAATTACTGTTTGTGCATTTACAATATTCATTGATTTTTGCCATTGAAAAACGTCCAGAAATGATTGAAGCTACTGACTGAATGAAAGGAGCTGGCATCTCACTCTCTTTGAATCTTCTTTATCATGCTAAGAGGAGCAGGAAAAAGCAAAAAATTTCAGAATTGCACCTTGCAATGCGGAGAAATTACTGTTTGTGCATTTACAATATTCATTGATTTTTGCCATTGAAAAACGTCCAGAAATGATTGAAGCTACTGACTGAATGAAAGGAGCTGGCATCTCACTCTCTTTGAATCTTCTTTATCATGCTAAGAGGAGCAGGAAAAAGCAAAAAATTTCAGAATTGCAAATTGCAATGCGGAGAAATTACTGTTTGTGCATTTACAATATTCATTGATTTTTGCCTTTGAAAAACATCATGTTATTCATATACCAGAAATGATTGAAGCTACTGACTGAATGAAAGGAGCTGGCATCTCACTCTCTTTGAATCTTCTTTATCATGCTAAGAGGAGCAGGAAAAAGCAAAAAATTTCAGAATTGCACCTTGCAATGCGGAGAAATTACTGTTTGTGCATTTACAATATTCATTGATTTTTGCCATTGAAAAACGTCCAGAAATGATTGAAGCTACTGACTGAATGAAAGGAGCTGGCATCTCACTCTCTTTGAATCTTCTTTATCATGCTAAGAGGAGCAGGAAAAAGCAAAAAATTTCAGAATTGCACCTTGCAATGCGGAGAAATTACTGTTTGTGCTTTTACAATATTCATTGATTTTTGCCATTGAAAAACATCATATTATTCATATACCAGAAATGTTTGAAGCTACTGACTGAATGAAAGGACCTGGCATCTCACTCTCTTTGAATCTTCTTTATCATGCTAAGAGGAGCAGGAAAAAGCAAAAAATTTCAGAATTGCACCTTGCAATGCGGAGAAATTACTGTTTGTGCATTTACAATATTCATTGATTTTTGCCATTGAAAAACGTCCAGAAATGATTGAAGCTACTGACTGAATGAAAGGAGCTGGCATCTCACTCTCTTTGAATCTTCTTTATCATGCTAAGAGGAGCAGGAAAAAGCAAAAAATTTCAGAATTGCACCTTGCAATGCGGAGAAATTACTGTTTGTGCATTTACAATATTCATTGATTTTTGCCATTGAAAAACGTCCAGAAATGATTGAAGCTACTGACTGAATGAAAGGAGCTGGCATCTCACTCTCTTTGAATCTTCTTTATCATGCTAAGAGGAGCAGGAAAAAGCAAAAAATTTCAGAATTGCACCTTGCAATGCGGAGAAATTACTGTTTGTGCATTTACAATATTCATTGATTTTTGCCATTGAAAAACATCATGTTATTCATATACCAGAAATGATTGAAGCTACTGACTGAATGAAAGGAGCTGGCATCTTACTCTCTTTGAATCTTCTTTGTCATGCTAAGAGGAGCAGGAAAAAGCAAAAAATTTCAGAATTGCACCTTGCAATGCGGAGAAATTACTGTTTGTGCATTTACAATATTCATTGATTTTTGCCATTGAAAAACGTCCAGAAATGATTGAAGCTACTGACTGAATGAAAGGAGCTGGCATCTCACTCTCTTTGAATCTTCTTTATCATGCTAAGAGGAGCAGGAAAAAGCAAAAAATTTCAGAATTGCACCTTGCAATGCGGAGAAATTACTGTTTGTGCATTTACAATATTCATTGATTTTTGCCATTGAAAAACGTCCAGAAATGATTGAAGCTACTGACTGAATGAAAGGAGCTGGCATCTCACTCTCTTTGAATCTTCTTTATCATGCTAAGAGGAGCAGGAAAAAGCAAAAAATTTCAGAATTGCACCTTGCAATGCGGAGAAATTACTGTTTGTGCATTTACAATATTCATTGATTTTTGCCATTGAAAAACATCATGTTATTCATATACCAGAAATGTTTGTAGCTACTGACTGAATGAAAGGAGCTGGCATCTCACTCTCTTTGAATCTTCTTTATCATGCTAAGAGGAGCAGGAAAAAGCAAAAAATTTCAGAATTGCACCTTGCAATGCGGAGAAATTACTGTTTGTGCATTTACAATATTCATTGATTTTTGCCATTGAAAAACGTCCAGAAATGATTGAAGCTACTGACTGAATGAAAGGAGCTGGCATCTCACTCTCTTTGAATCTTCTTTATCATGCTAAGAGGAGCAGGAAAAAGCAAAAAAATTCAGAATTGCACCTTGCAATGCGGAGAAATTACTGTTTGTGCATTTACAATATTCATTGATTTTTGCCATTGAAAAACGTCCAGAAATGATTGAAGCTACTGACTGAATGAAAGGAGCTGGCATCTCACTCTCTTTGAATCTTCTTTATCATGCTAAGAGGAGCAGGAAAAAGCAAAAAATTTCAGAATTGCACCTTGCAATGCGGAGAAATTACTCTTTGTGCATTTACAATATTCATTGATTTTTGCCATTGAAAAACATCATGTTATTCATATACCAGAAATGTTTGAAGCTACTGACTGAATGAAAGGAGCTGGCATCTCACTCTCTTTGAATCTTCTTTATCATGCTAAGAGGAGCAGGAAAAAGCAAAAAATTTCAGAATTGCACCTTGCAATGCGGAGAAATTACTGTTTGTGCATTTACAATATTCATTGATTTTTGCCATTGAAAAACATCATGTTATTCATATACCAGAAATGTTTGAAGCTACTGACTGAATGAAAGGAGCTGGCATCTCACTCTCTTTGAATCTTCTTTATCATGCTAAGAGGAGCAGGAAAAAGCAAAAAATTTCAGAATTGCACCTTGCAATGTGGAGAAATTACTGTTTGTGCATTTACAATATTCATTGATTTTTACCATTGAAAAACGTCCAGAAATGATTGAAGCTACTGACTGAATGAAAGTAGCTGGCATCTCACTCTCTTTGAATCTTCTTTATCATGCTAAGAGGAGCAGGAAAAAGCAAAAAATTTCAGACTTGCACCTTGCAATGCGGAGAAATTACTGTTTGTGCATTTACAATATTCATTGATTTTTGCCATTGAAAAACATCATGTTATTCATATACCAGAAATGTTTGAAGCTACTGACTGAATGAAAGGAGCTGGCATCTCACTCTCTTTGAATCTTCTTTATCATGCTAAGAGGAGCAGGAAAAAGCAAAAAATTTCAGAATTGCACCTTGCAATGCGGAGAAATTACTGTTTGTGCATTTACAATATTCATTGATTTTTGCCATTGAAAAACGTCCAGAAATGATTGAAGCTACTGACTGAATGAAAGGAGCTGGCATCTCACTCTCTTTGAATCTTCTTTATCATGCTAAGAGGAGCAGGAAAAAGCAAAAAATTTCAGAATTGCACCTTGCAATGCGGAGAAATTACTGTTTGTGCATTTACAATATTCATTGATTTTTGCCATTGAAAAACGTCCAGAAATGATTGAAGCTACTGACTGAATGAAAGGAGCTGGCATCTCACTCTCTTTGAATCTTCTTTATCATGCTAAGAGGAGCAGGAAAAATCAAAAAATTTCAGAATTGCACCTTGCAATGCGGAGAAATTACTGTTTGTGCATTTACAATATTCAATGATTTTTGCCATTGAAAAACATGTTATTCATATACCAGAAATGTTTGAAGCTACTGACTGAATGAAAGGAGCTGGCACCTCACTCTCTTTGAATCTTCTTTATCATGCTAAGAGGAGCGGGAAAAAGCAAAAAATTTCAGAATTGCACCTTGCAATGCGGAGAAATTACTGTTTGTGCATTTACAATATTCATTGATTTTTGCCATTGAAAAACATCCAGAAATGATTGAAGGTACTGACTGAATGAAAGGAGCTGGCATCTCACTCTCTTTGAATCTTCTTTATCATGCTAAGAGGAGCAGGAAAAAGCAAAAAATTTCAGAATTGCACCTTGCAATGCGGAGAAATTACTGTTTGTGCATTTACAATATTCATTGATTTTTGCCATTGAAAAACGTCCAGAAATGATTGAAGCTACTGACTGAATGAAAGGAGCTGGCATCTCACTCTCTTTGAATCTTCTTTATCATGCTAAGAGGAGCAGGAAAAAGCCAAAAATTTCAGAATTGCACCTTGCAATGCGGAGAAATTACAGTTTGTGCATTTACAATATTCATTGATTTTTGCCATTGAAAAACATCCAGAAATGATTGAAGCTACTGACTGAATGAAATGAGCTGGCATCTCACTCTCTTTGAATATTCTTTATCATGCTAAGAGGAGCAGGAAAAAGCAAAAAATTTCAGAATTGCACATTGCAATGCGGAGAAATTACTGTTTGTGCATTTACAATATTCATTGATTTTTGCCATTGAAAAACATCATGTTATTCATATACCAGAAATGTTTGAAGCTACTGACTGAATGAAAGGAGCTGGCATCTCACTCTCTTTGAATCTTCTTTATCATGCTAAGAGGAGCAGGAAAAAGCAAAAAATTTCAGAATTGCACCTTGCAATGCGGAGCAATTACTGTTTGTGCATTTACAATATTCATTGATTTTTGCCATTGAAAAACATCATGTTATTCATATACCAGAAATGTTTGAAGCTACTGACTGAATGAAAGGAGCTGGCATCTCACTCTCTTTGAATCTTCTTTATCATGCTAAGAGGAGCAGGAAAAAGCAAAAAATTTCAGAATTGCACCTTGCAATGTGGAGAAATTACTGTTTGTGCATTTACAATATTCATTGATTTTTACCATTGAAAAACGTCCAGAAATGATTGAAGCTACTGACTGAATGAAAGTAGCTGGCATCTCACTCTCTTTGAATCTTCTTTATCATGCTAAGAGGAGCAGGAAAAAGCAAAAAATTTCAGAATTGCACCTTGCAATGCAGAGAAATTACTGTTTGTGCATTTACAATATTCATTGATTTTTGCCATTGAAAAACATCATGTTATTCATATACCAGAAATGTTTGAAGCTACTGACTGAATGAAAGGAGCTGGCATCTCACTCTCTTTGAATCTTCTTTATCATGCTAAGAGGAGCAGGAAAAAGCAAAAAATTTCAGAATTGCACCTTGCAATGTGGAGAAATTACTGTTTGTGCATTTACAATATTCATTGATTTTTACCATTGAAAAACGTCCAGAAATGATTGAAGCTACTGACTGAATGAAAGTAGCTGGCATCTCACTCTCTTTGAATCTTCTTTATCATGCTAAGAGGAGCAGGAAAAAGCAAAAAATTTCAGACTTGCACCTTGCAATGCGGAGAAATTACTGTTTGTGCATTTACAATATTCATTGATTTTTGCCATTGAAAAACATCATGTTATTCATATACCAGAAATGTTTGAAGCTACTGACTGAATGAAAGGAGCTGGCATCTCACTCTCTTTGAATCTTCTTTATCATGCTAAGAGGAGCAGGAAAAAGCAAAAAATTTCAGAATTGCACCTTGCAATGCGGAGAAATTACTGTTTGTGCATTTACAATATTCATTGATTTTTGCCATTGAAAAACGTCCAGAAATGATTGAAGCTACTGACTGAATGAAAGGAGCTGGCATCTCACTCTCTTTGAATCTTGTTTATCATGCTAAGAGGAGCAGGAAAAAGCAAAAAATTTCAGAATTGCACCTTGCAATGCGGAGAAATTACTGTTTGTGCATTTACAATATTCATTGATTTTTGCCATTGAAAAACGTCCAGAAATGATTGAAGCTACTGACTGAATGAAAGGAGCTGGCATCTCACTCTCTTTGAATCTTCTTTATCATGCTAAGAGGAGCAGGAAAAAGCAAAAAATTTCAGAATTGCACCTTGCAATGCGGAGAAATTACTGTTTGTGCATTTACAATATTCATTGATTTTTGCCATTGAAAAACATCATGTTATTCATATACCAGAAATGATTGAAGCTACTGACTGAATGAAAGGAGCTGGCATCTCACTCTCTTTGAATCTTCTTTATCATGCTAAGAGGAGCAGGAAAAAGCAAAAAATTTCAGAATTGCACCTTGCAATGCGGAGAAATTACTGTTTGTGCATTTACAAAATTCATTGATTTTTGCCATTGAAAAACATCATGTTATTCATATACCAGAAATGTTTGAAGCTACTGACTGAATGAAAGGAGCTGACATCTCACTCTCTTTGAATCTTCTTTATCATGCTAAGAGGAGCAGGAAAAAGCAAAAAATTTCAGAATTGCACCTTGCAATGCGGAGAAATTACTGTTTGTGCATTTACAATATTCATTGATTTTTGCCATTGAAAAACGTCCAGAAATGATTGAAGCTACTGACTGAATGAAAGGAGCTGACATCTCACTCTCTTTGAATCTTCTTTATCATGCTAAGAGGAGCAGGAAAAAGCAAAAAATTTCAGAATTGCACCTTGCAATGCGGAGAAATTACTGTTTGTGCATTTACAATATTCATTGATTTTTGCCATTGAAAAACGTCCAGAAATGATTGAAGCTACTGACTGAATGAAAGGAGCTGGCATATCACTCTCTTTGAATCTTCTTTATCATGCTAAGAGGAGCAGGAAAAAGCAAAAAATTTCAGAATTGCACCTTGCAATGTGGAGAAATTACTGTTTGTGCATTTACAATATTCATTGATTTTTACCATTGAAAAACGTCCAGAAATGATTGAAGCTACTGACTGAATGAAAGTAGCTGGCATCTCACTCTCTTTGAATCTTCTTTATCATGCTAAGAGGAGCAGGAAAAAGCAAAAAATTTCAGACTTGCACCTTGCAATGCGGAGAAATTACTGTTTGTGCATTTACAATATTCATTGATTTTTGCCATTGAAAAACATCATGTTATTCATATACCAGAAATGTTTGAAGCTACTGACTGAATGAAAGGAGCTGGCATCTCACTCTCTTTGAATCTTCTTTATCATGCTAAGAGGAGCAGGAAAAAGCAAAAAATTTCAGAATTGCACCTTGCAATGCGGAGAAATTACTGTTTGTGCATTTACAATATTCATTGATTTTTGCCATTGAAAAACGTCCAGAAATGATTGAAGCTACTGACTGAATGAAAGGAGCTGGCATCTCACTCTCTTTGAATCTTCTTTATCATGCTAAGAGGAGCAGGTAAAAGCAAAAAATTTCAGAATTGCACCTTGCAATGCGGAGAAATTACTGTTTGTGCATTTACAATATTCATTGATTTTTGCCATTGAAAAACGTCCAGAAATGATTGAAGCTACTGACTGAATGAAAGGAGCAGGCATCTCACTCTCTTTGAATCTTCTTTATCATGCTAAGAGGAGCAGGAAAAATCAAAAAATTTCAGAATTTCACCTTGCAATGCGGAGAAATTACTGTTTGTGCATTTACAATATTCAATGATTTTTGCCATTGAAAAACATGTTATTCATATACCAGAAATGTTTGAAGCTACTGACTGAATGAAAGGAGCTGGCACCTCACTCTCTTTGAATCTTCTTTATCATGCTAAGAGGAGCGGGAAAAAGCAAAAAATTTCAGAATTGCACCTTGCAATGCGGAGAAATTACTGTTTGTGCATTTACAATATTCATTGATTTTTGCCATTGAAAAACATCCAGAAATGATTGAAGGTACTGACTGAATGAAAGGAGCTGGCATCTCACTCTCTTTGAATCTTCTTTATCATGCTAAGAGGAGCAGGAAAAAGCAAAAAATTTCAGAATTGCACCTTGCAATGCGGAGAAATTACTGTTTGTGCATTTACAATATTCATTGATTTTTGCCATTGAAAAACGTCCAGAAATGATTGAAGCTACTGACTGAATGAAAGGAGCTGGCATCTCACTCTCTTTGAATCTTCTTTATCATGCTAAGAGGAGCAGGAAAAAGCCAAAAATTTCAGAATTGCACCTTGCAATGCGGAGAAATTACAGTTTGTGCATTTACAATATTCATTGATTTTTGCCATTGAAAAACATCCAGAAATGATTGAAGCTACTGACTGAATGAAAGGAGCTGGCATCTCACTCTCTTTGAATATTCTTTATCATGCTAAGAGGAGCAGGAAAAAGCAAAAAATTTCAGAATTGCACCTTGCAATGCGGAGAAATTACTGTTTGTGCATTTACAATATTCATTGATTTTTGCCATTGAAAAACATCATGTTATTCATATACCAGAAATGTTTGAAGCTACTGACTGAATGAAAGGAGCTGGCATCTCACTCTCTTTGAATCTTCTTTATCATGCTAAGAGGAGCAGGAAAAAGCAAAAAATTTCAGAATTGCACTTTGCAATGCGGAGAAATTACTGTTTGTGCATTTACAATATTCATTGATTTTTGCCATTGAAAAACATCATGTTATTCATATACCAGAAATGTTTGAAGCTACTGACTGAATGAAAGGAGCTGGCATCTCACTCTCTTTGAATCTTCTTTATCATGCTAAGAGGAGCAGGAAAAAGCAAAAAATTTCAGAATTGCACCTTGCAATGTGGAGAAATTACTGTTTGTGCATTTACAATATTCATTGATTTTTACCATTGAAAAACGTCCAGAAATGATTGAAGCTACTGACTGAATGAAAGTAGCTGGCATCTCACTCTCTTTGAATCTTCTTTATCATGCTAAGAGGAGCAGGAAAAAGCAAAAAATTTCAGAATTGCACCTTGCAATGCAGAGAAATTACTGTTTGTGCATTTACAATATTCATTGATTTTTGCCATTGAAAAACATCATGTTATTCATATACCAGAAATGTTTGAAGCTACTGACTGAATGAAAGGAGCTGGCATCTCACTCTCTTTGAATCTTCTTTATCATGCTAAGAGGAGCAGGAAAAAGCAAAAAATTTCAGAATTGCACCTTGCAATGTGGAGAAATTACTGTTTGTGCATTTACAATATTCATTGATTTTTACCATTGAAAAACGTCCAGAAATGATTGAAGCTACTGACTGAATGAAAGTAGCTGGCATCTCACTCTCTTTGAATCTTCTTTATCATGCTAAGAGGAGCAGGAAAAAGCAAAAAATTTCAGACTTGCACCTTGCAATGCGGAGAAATTACTGTTTGTGCATTTACAATATTCATTGATTTTTGCCATTGAAAAACATCATGTTATTCATATACCAGAAATGTTTGAAGCTACTGACTGAATGAAAGGAGCTGGCATCTCACTCTCTTTGAATCTTCTTTATCATGCTAAGAGGAGCAGGAAAAAGCAAAAAATTTCAGAATTGCACCTTGCAATGCGGAGAAATTACTGTTTGTGCATTTACAATATTCATTGATTTTTGCCATTGAAAAACGTCCAGAAATGATTGAAGCTACTGACTGAATGAAAGGAGCTGGCATCTCACTCTCTTTGAATCTTGTTTATCATGCTAAGAGGAGCAGGAAAAAGCAAAAAATTTCAGAATTGCACCTTGCAATGCGGAGAAATTACTGTTTGTGCATTTACAATATTCATTGATTTTTGCCATTGAAAAACGTCCAGAAATGATTGAAGCTACTGACTGAATGAAAGGAGCTGGCATCTCACTCTCTTTGAATCTTCTTTATCATGCTAAGAGGAGCAGGAAAAAGCAAAAAATTTCAGAATTGCACCTTGCAATGCGGAGAAATTACTGTTTGTGCATTTACAATATTCATTGATTTTTGCCATTGAAAAACATCATGTTATTCATATACCAGAAATGATTGAAGCTACTGACTGAATGAAAGGAGCTGGCATCTCACTCTCTTTGAATCTTCTTTATCATGCTAAGAGGAGCAGGAAAAAGCAAAAAATTTCAGAATTGCACCTTGCAATGCGGAGAAATTACTGTTTGTGCATTTACAAAATTCATTGATTTTTGCCATTGAAAAACATCATGTTATTCATATACCAGAAATGTTTGAAGCTACTGACTGAATGAAAGGAGCTGACATCTCACTCTCTTTGAATCTTCTTTATCATGCTAAGAGGAGCAGGAAAAAGCAAAAAATTTCAGAATTGCACCTTGCAATGCGGAGAAATTACTGTTTGTGCATTTACAATATTCATTGATTTTTGCCATTGAAAAACGTCCAGAAATGATTGAAGCTACTGACTGAATGAAAGGAGCTGACATCTCACTCTCTTTGAATCTTCTTTATCATGCTAAGAGGAGCAGGAAAAAGCAAAAAATTTCAGAATTGCACCTTGCAATGCGGAGAAATTACTGTTTGTGCATTTACAATATTCATTGATTTTTGCCATTGAAAAACGTCCAGAAATGATTGAAGCTACTGACTGAATGAAAGGAGCTGGCATATCACTCTCTTTGAATCTTCTTTATCATGCTAAGAGGAGCAGGAAAAAGCAAAAAATTTCAGAATTGCACCTTGCAATGTGGAGAAATTACTGTTTGTGCATTTACAATATTCATTGATTTTTACCATTGAAAAACGTCCAGAAATGATTGAAGCTACTGACTGAATGAAAGTAGCTGGCATCTCACTCTCTTTGAATCTTCTTTATCATGCTAAGAGGAGCAGGAAAAAGCAAAAAATTTCAGACTTGCACCTTGCAATGCGGAGAAATTACTGTTTGTGCATTTACAATATTCATTGATTTTTGCCATTGAAAAACATCATGTTATTCATATACCAGAAATGTTTGAAGCTACTGACTGAATGAAAGGAGCTGGCATCTCACTCTCTTTGAATCTTCTTTATCATGCTAAGAGGAGCAGGAAAAAGCAAAAAATTTCAGAATTGCACCTTGCAATGCGGAGAAATTACTGTTTGTGCATTTACAATATTCATTGATTTTTGCCATTGAAAAACGTCCAGAAATGATTGAAGCTACTGACTGAATGAAAGGAGCAGGCATCTCACTCTCTTTGAATCTTCTTTATCATGCTAAGAGGAGCAGGAAAAATCAAAAAATTTCAGAATTTCACCTTGCAATGCGGAGAAATTACTGTTTGTGCATTTACAATATTCAATGATTTTTGCCATTGAAAAACATGTTATTCATATACCAGAAATGTTTGAAGCTACTGACTGAATGAAAGGAGCTGGCACCTCACTCTCTTTGAATCTTCTTTATCATGCTAAGAGGAGCGGGAAAAAGCAAAAAATTTCAGAATTGCACCTTGCAATGCGGAGAAATTACTGTTTGTGCATTTACAATATTCATTGATTTTTGCCATTGAAAAACATCCAGAAATGATTGAAGGTATTGACTGAATGAAAGGAGCTGGCATCTCACTCTCTTTGAATCTTCTTTATCATGCTAAGAGGAGCAGGAAAAAGCAAAAAATTTCAGAATTGCACCTTGCAATGCGGAGAAATTACTGTTTGTGCATTTACAATATTCATTGATTTTTGCCATTGAAAAACGTCCAGAAAAGATTGAAGCTACTGACTGAATGAAAGGAGCTGGCATCTCACTCTCTTTGAATCTTCTTTATCATGCTAAGAGGAGCAGGAAAAAGCCAAAAATTTCAGAATTGCACCTTGCAATGCGGAGAAATTACAGTTTGTGCATTTACAATATTCATTGATTTTTGCCATTGAAAAACATCCAGAAATGATTGAAGCTACTGACTGAATGAAAGGAGCTGGCATCTCACTCTCTTTGAATATTCTTTATCATGCTAAGAGGAGCAGGAAAAAGCAAAAAATTTCAGAATTGCACCTTGCAATGCGGAGAAATTACTGTTTGTGCATTTACAATATTCATTGATTTTTGCCATTGAAAAACATCATGTTATTCATATACCAGAAATGTTTGAAGCTACTGACTGAATGAAAGGAGCTGGCATCTCACTCTCTTTGAATCTTCTTTATCATGCTAAGAGGAGCAGGAAAAAGCAAAAAATTTCAGAATTGCACTTTGCAATGCGGAGAAATTACTGTTTGTGCATTTACAATATTCATTGATTTTTGCCATTGAAAAACATCATGTTATTCATATACCAGAAATGTTTGAAGCTACTGACTGAATGAAAGGAGCTGGCATCTCACTCTCTTTGAATCTTCTTTATCATGCTAAGAGGAGCAGGAAAAAGCAAAAAATTTCAGAATTGCACCTTGCAATGTGGAGAAATTACTGTTTGTGCATTTACAATATTCATTGATTTTTACCATTGAAAAACGTCCAGAAATGATTGAAGCTACTGACTGAATGAAAGTAGCTGGCATCTCACTCTCTTTGAATCTTCTTTATCATGCTAAGAGGAGCAGGAAAAAGCAAAAAATTTCAGAATTGCACCTTGCAATGCAGAGAAATTACTGTTTGTGCATTTACAATATTCATTGATTTTTGCCATTGAAAAACATCATGTTATTCATATACCAGAAATGTTTGAAGCTACTGACTGAATGAAAGGAGCTGGCATCTCACTCTCTTTGAATCTTCTTTATCATGCTAAGAGGAGCAGGAAAAAGCAAAAAATTTCAGAATTGCACCTTGCAATGTGGAGAAATTACTGTTTGTGCATTTACAATATTCATTGATTTTTACCATTGAAAAACGTCCAGAAATGATTGAAGCTACTGACTGAATGAAAGTAGCTGGCATCTCACTCTCTTTGAATCTTCTTTATCATGCTAAGAGGAGCAGGAAAAAGCAAAAAATTTCAGACTTGCACCTTGCAATGCGGAGAAATTACTGTTTGTGCATTTACAATATTCATTGATTTTTGCCATTGAAAAACATCATGTTATTCATATACCAGAAATGTTGGAAGCTACTGACTGAATGAAAGGAGCTGGCATCTCACTCTCTTTGAATCTTCTTTATCATGCTAAGAGGAGCAGGAAAAAGCAAAAAATTTCAGAATTGCACCTTGCAATGCGGAGAAATTACTGTTTGTGCATTTACAATATTCATTGATTTTTGCCATTGAAAAACGTCCAGAAATGATTGAAGCTACTGACTGAATGAAAGGAGCTGGCATCTCACTCTCTTTGAATCTTGTTTATCATGCTAAGAGGAGCAGGAAAAAGCAAAAAATTTCAGAATTGCACCTTGCAATGCGGAGAAATTACTGTTTGTGCATTTACAATATTCATTGATTTTTGCCATTGAAAAACGTCCAGAAATGATTGAAGCTACTGACTGAATGAAAGGAGCTGGCATCTTACTCTCTTTGAATCTTCTTTATCATGCTAAGAGGAGCAGGAAAAAGCAAAAAATTTCAGAATTTCACCTTGCAATGCGGAGAAATTACTGTTTGTGCATTTACAATATTCATTGATTTTTGCCATTGAAAAACATCATGTTATTCATATACCAGAAATGATTGAAGCTACTGACTGAATGAAAGGAGCTGGCATCTCACTCTCTTTGAATCTTCTTTATCATGCTAAGAGGAGCAGGAAAAAGCAAAAAATTTCAGAATTGCACCTTGCAATGCGGAGAAATTACTGTTTGTGCATTTACAATATTCATTGATTTTTGCCATTGAAAAACGTCCAGAAATGATTGAAGCTACTGACTGAATGAAAGGAGCTGGCATCTCACTCTCTTTGAATCTTCTTTATCATGCTAAGAGGAGCAGGAAAAAGCAAAAAATTTCAGAATTGCACCTTGCAATGCGGAGAAATTACTGTTTGTGCTTTTACAATATTCATTGATTTTTGCCATTGAAAAACATCATATTATTCATATACCAGAAATGTTTGAAGCTACTGACTGAATGAAAGGAGCTGGCATCTCACTCTCTTTGAATCTTCTTTATCATGCTAAGAGGAGCAGGAAAAAGCAAAAAATTTCAGAATTGCACCTTGCAATGCGGAGAAATTACTGTTTGTGCATTTACAATATTCATTGATTTTTGCCATTGAAAAACGTCCAGAAATGATTGAAGCTACTGACTGAATGAAAGGAGCTGGCATCTCACTCTCTTTGAATCTTCTTTATCATGCTAAGTGGAGCAGGAAAAAGCAAAAAATTTCAGAATTGCACCTTGCAATGCGGAGAAATTACTGTTTGTGCATTTACAATATTCATTGATTTTTGCCATTGAAAAACGTCCAGAAATGATTGAAGCTACTGACTGAATGAAAGGAGCTGGCATCTCACTCTCTTTGAATCTTCTTTATCATGCTAAGAGGAGCAGGAAAAAGCAAAAAATTTCAGAATTGCACCTTGCAATGCGGAGAAATTACTGTTTGTGCATTTACAATATTCATTGATTTTTGCCATTGAAAAACATCATGTTATTCATATACCAGAAATGATTGAAGCTACTGACTGAATGAAAGGAGCTGGCATCTTACTCTCTTTGAATCTTCTTTGTCATGCTAAGAGGAGCAGGAAAAAGCAAAAAATTTCAGAATTGCACCTTGCAATGCGGAGAAATTACTGTTTGTGCATTTACAATATTCATTGATTTTTGCCATTGAAAAACGTCCAGAAATGATTGAAGCTACTGACTGAATGAAAGGAGCTGGCATCTCACTCTCTTTGAATCTTCTTTATCATGCTAAGAGGAGCAGGAAAAAGCAAAAAATTTCAGAATTGCACCTTGCAATGCGGAGAAATTACTGTTTGTGCATTTACAATATTCATTGATTTTTGCCATTGAAAAACGTCCAGAAATGATTGAAGCTACTGACTGAATGAAAGGAGCTGGCATCTCACTCTCTTTGAATCTTCTTTATCATGCTAAGAGGAGCAGGAAAAAGCAAAAAATTTCAGAATTGCACCTTGCAATGCGGAGAAATTACTGTTTGTGCATTTACAATATTCATTGATTTTTGCCATTGAAAAACATCATGTTATTCATATACCAGAAATGTTTGTAGCTACTGACTGAATGAAAGGAGCTGGCATCTCACTCTCTTTGAATCTTCTTTATCATGCTAAGAGGAGCAGGAAAAAGCAAAAAATTTCAGAATTGCACCTTGCAATGCGGAGAAATTACTGTTTGTGCATTTACAATATTCATTGATTTTTGCCATTGAAAAACGTCCAGAAATGATTGAAGCTACTGACTGAATGAAAGGAGCTGGCATCTCACTCTCTTTGAATCTTCGTTATCATGCTAAGAGGAGCAGGAAAAAGCAAAAAATTTCAGAATTGCACCTTACAATGTGGAGAAATTACTGTTTGTGCATTTACAATATTCATTGATTTTTGCCATTGAAAAACATCATGTTATTCATATACCAGAAATGATTGAAGCTACTGACTGAATGAAAGCAGCTGGCATCTCACTCTCTTTGAATCTTCTTTATCATGCTAAGAGGAGCAGGAAAAAGCAAAAAATTTCAGAATTGCACCTTGCAATGCGGAGAAATTACTGTTTGTGCATTTACAATATTCATTGATTTTTGCCATTGAAAAACATCATGTTATTCATATACTAGAAATGTTTGAAGCTACTGACTGAATGAAAGGAGCTGGCATCTCACTCTCTTTGAATCTTCTTTATCATGCTAAGAGGAGCAGGAAAAAGCAAAAAATTTCAGAATTGCACCTTGCAATGCGGAGAAATTACTGTTTGTGCATTTACAATATTCATTGATTTTTGCCATTGAAAAACGTCCAGAAATGATTGAAGCTACTGACTGAATGAAAGGAGCTGGCATCTCACTCTCTTTGAATCTTCTTTATCATGCTAAGAGGAGCAGGAAAAAGCAAAAAATTTCAGAATTGCACCTTGCAATGCGGAGAAATTACTGTTTGTGCATTTACAATATTCATTGATTTTTGCCATTGAAAAACGTCCAGAAATGATTGAAGCTACTGACTGAATGAAAGGAGCTGGCATCTCACTCTCTTTGAGTCTTCTTTATCATGCTAAGAGGAGCAGGAAAAAGCAAAAAATTTCAGAATTGCAACTTGCAATGCGGAGAAATTACTGTTTGTGCATTTACAATATTCATTGATTTTTGCCATTGAAAAACATCATGTTATTCATATACCAGAAATGATTGAAGCTACTGACTGAATGAAAGGAGCTGGCATCTCACTCTCTTTGAATCTTCTTTATCATGCTAAGAGGAGCAGGAAAAAGCAAAAAATTTCAGAATTGCACCTTGCAATGCGGAGAAATTACTGTTTGTGCATTTACAATATTCATTGATTTTTGCCATTGAAAAACGTCCAGAAATGATTGAAGCTACTGACTGAATGAAAGGAGCTGGCATCTCACTCTCTTTGAATCTTCTTTATCATGCTAAGAGGAGCAGGAAAAAGCAAAAAATTTCAGAATTGCACCTTGCAATGCGGAGAAATTACTGTTTGTGCTTTTACAATATTCATTGATTTTTGCCATTGAAAAACATCATATTATTCATATACCAGAATTGTTTGAAGCTACTGACTGAATGAAAGGACCTGGCATCTCACTCTCTTTGAATCTTCTTTATCATGCTAAGAGGAGCAGGAAAAAGCAAAAAATTTCAGAATTGCACCTTGCAATGCGGAGAAATTACTGTTTGTGCATTTACAATATTCATTGATTTTTGCCATTGAAAAACGTCCAGAAATGATTGAAGCTACTGACTGAATGAAAGGAGCTGGCATCTCACTCTCTTTGAATCTTCTTTATCATGCTAAGAGGAGCAGGAAAAAGCAAAAAATTTCAGAATTGCACCTTGCAATGCGGAGAAATTACTGTTTGTGCATTTACAATATTCATTGATTTTTGCCATTGAAAAACGTCCAGAAATGATTGAAGCTACTGACTGAATGAAAGGAGCTGGCATCTCACTCTCTTTGAATCTTCTTTATCATGCTAAGAGGAGCAGGAAAAAGCAAAAAATTTCAGAATTGCACCTTGCAATGCGGAGAAATTACTGTTTGTGCATTTACAATATTCATTGATTTTTGCCATTGAAAAACATCATGTTATTCATATACCAGAAATGATTGAAGCTACTGACTGAATGAAAGGAGCTGGCATCTTACTCTCTTTGAATCTTCTTTGTCATGCTAAGAGGAGCAGGAAAAAGCAAAAAATTTCAGAATTGCACCTTGCAATGCGGAGAAATTACTGTTTGTGCATTTACAATATTCATTGATTTTTGCCATTGAAAAACGTCCAGAAATGATTGAAGCTACTGACTGAATGAAAGGAGCTGGCATCTCACTCTCTTTGAATCTTCTTTATCATGCTAAGAGGAGCAGGAAAAAGCAAAAAATTTCAGAATTGCACCTTGCAATGCGGAGAAATTACTGTTTGTGCATTTACAATATTCATTGATTTTTGCCATTGAAAAACGTCCAGAAATGATTGAAGCTACTGACTGAATGAAAGGAGCTGGCATCTCACTCTCTTTGAATCTTCTTTATCATGCTAAGAGGAGCAGGAAAAAGCAAAAAATTTCAGAATTGCAACTTGCAATGCGGAGAAATTACTGTTTGTGCATTTACAATATTCATTGATTTTTGCCATTGAAAAACATCATGTTATTCATATACCAGAAATGATTGAAGCTACTGACTGAATGAAAGGAGCTGGCATCTCACTCTCTTTGAATCTTCTTTATCATGCTAAGAGGAGCAGGAAAAAGCAAAAAATTTCAGAATTGCACCTTGCAATGCGGAGAAATTACTGTTTGTGCATTTACAATATTCATTGATTTTTGCCATTGAAAAACGTCCAGAAATGATTGAAGCTACTGACTGAATGAAAGGAGCTGGCATCTCACTCTCTTTGAATCTTCTTTATCATGCTAAGAGGAGCAGGAAAAAGCAAAAAATTTCAGAATTGCACCTTGCAATGCGGAGAAATTACTGTTTGTGCTTTTACAATATTCATTGATTTTTGCCATTGAAAAACATCATATTATTCATATACCAGAAATGTTTGAAGCTACTGACTGAATGAAAGGACCTGGCATCTCACTCTCTTTGAATCTTCTTTATCATGCTAAGAGGAGCAGGAAAAAGCAAAAAATTTCAGAATTGCACCTTGCAATGCGGAGAAATTACTGTTTGTGCATTTACAATATTCATTGATTTTTGCCATTGAAAAACGTCCAGAAATGATTGAAGCTACTGACTGAATGAAAGGAGCTGGCATCTCACTCTCTTTGAATCTTCTTTATCATGCTAAGAGGAGCAGGAAAAAGCAAAAAATTTCAGAATTGCACCTTGCAATGCGGAGAAATTACTGTTTGTGCATTTACAATATTCATTGATTTTTGCCATTGAAAAACGTCCAGAAATGATTGAAGCTACTGACTGAATGAAAGGAGCTGGCATCTCACTCTCTTTGAATCTTCTTTATCATGCTAAGAGGAGCAGGAAAAAGCAAAAAATTTCAGAATTGCACCTTGCAATGCGGAGAAATTACTGTTTGTGCATTTACAATATTCATTGATTTTTGCCATTGAAAAACATCATGTTATTCATATACCAGAAATGATTGAAGCTACTGACTGAATGAAAGGAGCTGGCATCTTACTCTCTTTGAATCTTCTTTGTCATGCTAAGAGGAGCAGGAAAAAGCAAAAAATTTCAGAATTGCACCTTGCAATGCGGAGAAATTACTGTTTGTGCATTTACAATATTCATTGATTTTTGCCATTGAAAAACGTCCAGAAATGATTGAAGCTACTGACTGAATGAAAGGAGCTGGCATCTCACTGTCTTTGAATCTTCTTTATCATGCTAAGAGGAGCAGGAAAAAGCAAAAAATTTCAGAATTGCACCTTGCAATGCGGAGAAATTACTGTTTGTGCATTTACAATATTCATTGATTTTTGCCATTGAAAAACGTCCAGAAATGATTGAAGCTACTGACTGAATGAAAGGAGCTGGCATCTCACTCTCTTTGAATCTTCTTTATCATGCTAAGAGGAGCAGGAAAAAGCAAAAAATTTCAGAATTGCACCTTGCAATGCGGAGAAATTACTGTTTGTGCATTTACAATATTCATTGATTTTTGCCATTGAAAAACATCATGTTATTCATATACCAGAAATGTTTGTAGCTACTGACTGAATGAAAGGAGCTGGCATCTCACTCTCTTTGAATCTTCTTTATCATGCTAAGAGGAGCAGGAAAAAGCAAAAAATTTCAGAATTGCACCTTGCAATGCGGAGAAATTACTGTTTGTGCATTTACAATATTCATTGATTTTTGCCATTGAAAAACGTCCAGAAATGATTGAAGCTACTGACTGAATGAAAGGAGCTGGCATCTCACTCTCTTTGAATCTTCTTTATCATGCTAAGAGGAGCAGGAAAAAGCAAAAAAATTCAGAATTGCACCTTGCAATGCGGAGAAATTACTGTTTGTGCATTTACAATATTCATTGATTTTTGCCATTGAAAAACGTCCAGAAATGATTGAAGCTACTGACTGAATGAAAGGAGCTGGCATCTCACTCTCTTTGAATCTTCTTTATCATGCTAAGAGGAGCAGGAAAAAGCAAAAAATTTCAGAATTGCACCTTGCAATGCGGAGAAATTACTCTTTGTGCATTTACAATATTCATTGATTTTTGCCATTGAAAAACATCATGTTATTCATATACCAGAAATGTTTGAAGCTACTGACTGAATGAAAGGAGCTGGCATCTCACTCTCTTTGAATCTTCTTTATCATGCTAAGAGGAGCAGGAAAAAGCAAAAAATTTCAGAATTGCACCTTGCAATGCGGAGAAATTACTGTTTGTGCATTTACAATATTCATTGATTTTTGCCATTGAAAAACATCATGTTATTCATATACCAGAAATGTTTGAAGCTACTGACTGAATGAAAGGAGCTGGCATCTCACTCTCTTTGAATCTTCTTTATCATGCTAAGAGGAGCAGGAAAAAGCAAAAAATTTCAGAATTGCACCTTGCAATGTGGAGAAATTACTGTTTGTGCATTTACAATATTCATTGATTTTTACCATTGAAAAACGTCCAGAAATGATTGAAGCTACTGACTGAATGAAAGTAGCTGGCATCTCACTCTCTTTGAATCTTCTTTATCATGCTAAGAGGAGCAGGAAAAAGCAAAAAATTTCAGACTTGCACCTTGCAATGCGGAGAAATTACTGTTTGTGCATTTACAATATTCATTGATTTTTGCCATTGAAAAACATCATGTTATTCATATACCAGAAATGTTTGAAGCTACTGACTGAATGAAAGGAGCTGGCATCTCACTCTCTTTGAATCTTCTTTATCATGCTAAGAGGAGCAGGAAAAAGCAAAAAATTTCAGAATTGCACCTTGCAATGCGGAGAAATTACTGTTTGTGCATTTACAATATTCATTGATTTTTGCCATTGAAAAACGTCCAGAAATGATTGAAGCTACTGACTGAATGAAAGGAGCTGGCATCTCACTCTCTTTGAATCTTCTTTATCATGCTAAGAGGAGCAGGAAAAAGCAAAAAATTTCAGAATTGCACCTTGCAATGCGGAGAAATTACTGTTTGTGCATTTACAATATTCATTGATTTTTGCCATTGAAAAACGTCCAGAAATGATTGAAGCTACTGACTGAATGAAAGGAGCTGGCATCTCACTCTCTTTGAATTTTCTTTATCATGCTAAGAGGAGCAGGAAAAATCAAAAAATTTCAGAATTGCACCTTGCAATGCGGAGAAATTACTGTTTGTGCATTTACAATATTCAATGATTTTTGCCATTGAAAAACATGTTATTCATATACCAGAAATGTTTGAAGCTACTGACTGAATGAAAGGAGCTGGCACCTCACTCTCTTTGAATCTTCTTTATCATGCTAAGAGGAGCGGGAAAAAGCAAAAAATTTCAGAATTGCACCTTGCAATGCGGAGAAATTACTGTTTGTGCATTTACAATATTCATTGATTTTTGCCATTGAAAAACATCCAGAAATGATTGAAGGTACTGACTGAATGAAAGGAGCTGGCATCTCACTCTCTTTGAATCTTCTTTATCATGCTAAGAGGAGCAGGAAAAAGCAAAAAATTTCAGACTTGCACCTTGCAATGCGGAGAAATTACTGTTTGTGCATTTACAATATTCATTGATTTTTGCCATTGAAAAACATCATGTTATTCATATACCAGAAATGTTTGAAGCTACTGACTGAATGAAAGGAGCTGGCATCTCACTCTCTTTGAATCTTCTTTATCATGCTAAGAGGAGCAGGAAAAAGCAAAAAATTTCAGAATTGCACCTTGCAATGCGGAGAAATTACTGTTTGTGCATTTACAATATTCATGGATTTTTGCCATTGAAAAACGTCCAGAAATGATTGAAGCTACTGACTGAATGAAAGGAGCTGGCATCTCACTCTCTTTGAATCTTGTTTATCATGCTAAGAGGAGCAGGAAAAAGCAAAAAATTTCAGAATTGCACTTTGCAATGCGGAGAAATTACTGTTTGTGCATTTACAATATTCATTGATTTTTGCCATTGAAAAACGTCCAGAAATGATTGAAGCTACTGACTGAATGAAAGGAGCTGGCATCTCACTCTCTTTGAATCTTCTTTATCATGCTAAGAGGAGCAGGAAAAAGCAAAAAAATTCAGAATTGCACCTTGCAATGCGGAGAAATTACTGTTTGTGCATTTACAATATTCATTGATTTTTGCCATTGAAAAACATCATGTTATTCATATACCAGAAATGATTGAAGCTACTGACTGAATGAAAGGAGCTGGCATCTCACTCTCTTTGAATCTTCTTTATCATGCAAAGAGGAGCAGGAAAAAGCAAAAAATTTCAGAATTGCACCTTGCAATGCGGAGAAATTACTGTTTGTGCATTTACAATATTCATTGATTTTTGCCATTGAAAAACGTCCAGAAATGATTGAAGCTACTGACTGAATGAAAGGAGCTGGCATCTCACTCTCTTTGAATCTTCTTTATCATGCTAAGAGGAGCAGGAAAAAGCAAAAAATTTCAGAATTGCACCTTGCAATGCGGAGAAATTACTGTTTGTGCATTTACAATATTCACTGATTTTTGCCATTGAAAAACGTCCAGAAATGATTGAAGCAACTGACTGAATGAAAGGAGCTGGCATCTCACTCTCTTTGAATCTTCTTTATCATGCTAAGAGGAGCAGGAAAAAGCAAAAAATTTCAGAATTGCACCTTGCAATGCGGAGAAATTACTGTTTGTGCATTTACAATATTCATTGATTTTTGCCATTGAAAAACGTCCAGAAATAATTGAAGCTACTGACTGAATGAAAGGAGCTGGCATCTCACTCTCTTTGAATCTTCTTTATCATGCTAAGAGGAGCAGGAAAAAGCAAAAAATTTCAGAATTGCAACTTGCAATGCGGAGAAATTACTGTTTGTGCATTTACAATATTCATTGATTTTTGCCATTGAAAAACATCATGTTATTCATATACCAGAAATGATTGAAGCTACTGACTGAATGAAAGGAGCTGGAATCTCACTCTCTTTGAATCTTCTTTATCATGCTAAGAGGAGCAGGAAAAAGCAAAAAATTTCAGAATGGCACCTTGCAATGCGGAGAAATTACTGTTTGTGCATTTACAATATTCATTGATTTTTGCCATTGAAAAACGTCCAGAAATGATTGAAGCTACTGACTGAATGAAAGGAGCTGGCATCTCACTCTCTTTGAATCTTCTTTATCATGCTAAGAGGAGCAGGAAAAAGCAATAAATTTCAGAATTGCACCTTGCAATGCGGAGAAATTACTGTTTGTGCTTTTACAATATTCATTGATTTTTGCCATTGAAACACATCATGTTATTCATATACCAGAAATGTTTGAAGCTACTGACTGAATGAAAGGAGCTGGCATCTCACTCTCTTTGAATCTTCTTTATCATGCTAAGAGGAGCAGGAAAAAGCAAAACATTTCAGAATTGCACCTTGCAATGCGGAGAAATTACTGTTTGTGCATTTACAATATTCATTGATTTTTGCCATGGAAAAATGTCCAGAAATGATTGAAGCTGCTGACTGAATGAAAGGAGCTGGCATCTCACTCTCTTTGAATCTTCTTTATCATGCTAAGAGGAGCAGGAAAAAGCAAAAAATTTCAGAATTGCACCTTGCAATGCGGAGAAATTACTGTTTGTGCATTTACAATATTCATTGATTTTTGCCATTGAAAAACATCATGTTATTCATATACCAGAAATGATTGAAGCTACTGACTGAATGAAAGGAGCTGGCATCTCACTCTCTTTGAATCTTCTTTATCATGCTAAGAGGAGCAGGAAAAAGCAAAAAATTTCAGAATTGCACCTTGCAATGCGGAGAAATTACTGTTTGTGCATTTACAATATTCATTGATTTTTGCCATTGAAAAACGTCCAGAAATGATTGAAGCTACTGACTGAATGAAAGGAGCTGGCATCTCACTCTCTTTGAATCTTCTTTATCATGCTAAGAGGAGCAGGAAAAAGCAAAAAATTTCAGAATTGCACCTTGCAATGCGGAGAAATTACTGTTTGTGCATTTACAATATTCATTGATTTTTGCCATTGAAAAACGTCCAGAAATGATTGAAGCTACTGACTGAATGAAAGGAGCTGGCATCTCACTCTCTTTGAATCTTCTTTATCATGCTAAGAGGAGCAGGAAAAAGCAAAAAATTTCAGAATTGCACCTTGCAATGCGGAGAAATTACTGTTTGTGCATTTACAATATTCATTGATTTTTGCCATTGAAAAACATCATGTTATTCATATACCAGAAATGTTTGAAGCTACTGACTGAATGAAAGGAGCTGGCATCTCACTCTCTTTGAATCTTCTTTATCATGCTAAGAGGAGCAGGAAAAAGCAAAAAATTTCAGAATTGCACCTTGCAATGCGGAGAAATTACTGTTTGTGCATTTACAATATTCATTGATTTTTGCCATTGAAAAACGTCCAGAAATGATTGAAGCTACTGACTGAATGAAAGGAGCTGGCATCTCACTCTCTTTGAATCTTCTTTATCATGCTAAGAGGAGCAGGAAAAAGCAAAAAATTTCAGAATTGCACCTTGCAATGCGGAGAAATTACTGTTTGTGCATTTACAATATTCATTGATTTTTGCCATTGAAAAACATCATGTTATTCATATACCAGAAATGATTGAAGCTACTGACTGAATGAAAGGAGCTGGCATCTCGCTCTCTTTGAATCTTCTTTATCATGCTAAGAGGAGCAGGAAAAAGCAAAAAATTTCAGAATTGCACCTTGCAATGCGGAGAAATTACTGTTTGTGCATTTACAATATTCATTGATTTTTGCCATTGAAAAACGTCCAGAAGAGATTGAAGCTACTGACTGAATGAAAGGAGCTGGCATCTCACTCTCTTTGAATCTTCTTTATCATGCTAAGAGGAGCAGGAAAAAGCAAAAAATTTCAGAATTGCACCTTGCAATGTGGAGAAATTACTGTTTGTGCATTTACAATATTCATTGATTTTTGCCATTGAAAAACATCATGTTATTCATATACCAGAAATGATTGAAGCTACTGACTGAATGAAAGGAGCAGGCATCTCACTCTCTTTGAATCTTCTTTATCATGCTAAGAGGAGCAGGAAAAAGCAAAAAATTTCAGAATTGCACCTTGCAATGCGGAGAAATTACTGTTTGTGCATTTACAATATTCATTGATTTTTGCCATTGAAAAACGTCCAGAAATGATTGAAGCTACTGACTGAATGAAAGGAGCTGGCATCTCACTCTCTTTGAATCTTCTTTATCATGCTAAGAGGAGCAGGAAAAAGCAAAAAATTTCAGAATTGCACCTTGCAATGCGGAGAAATTACTGTTTGTGCTTTTACAATATTCATTGATTTTTGCCATTGAAAAACATCATGTTATTCATATACCAGAAATGTTTGAAGCTACTGACTGAATGAAAGGAGCTGGCATCTCACTCTCTTTGAATCTTCTTTATCATGCTAAGAGGAGCAGGAAAAAGCAAAAAATTTCAGAATTGCACCTTGCAATGCGGAGAAATTACTGTTTGTGCATTTACAATATTCATTGATTTTTGCCATTGAAAAACGTCCAGAAATGATTGAAGCTACTGACTGAATGAAAGGAGCTGGCATCTCACTCTCTTTGAATCTTCTTTATCATGCTAAGAGGAGCAGGAAAAAGCAAAAAATTTCAGAATTGCACCTTGCAATGCGGAGAAATTACTCTTTGTGCATTTACAATATTCATTGATTTTTGCCATTGAAAAACATCATGTTATTCATATACCAGAAATGTTTGAAGCTACTGACTGAATGAAAGGAGCTGGCATCTCACTCTCTTTGAATCTTCTTTATCATGCTAAGAGGAGCAGGAAAAAGCAAAAAATTTCAGAATTGCACCTTGCAATGCGGAGAAATTACTGTTTGTGCATTTACAATATTCATTGATTTTTGCCATTGAAAAACATCATGTTATTCATATACCAGAAATGTTTGAAGCTACTGACTGAATGAAAGGAGCTGGCATCTCACTCTCTTTGAATCTTCTTTATCATGCTAAGAGGAGCAGGAAAAAGCAAAAAATTTCAGAATTGCACCTTGCAATGTGGAGAAATTACTGTTTGTGCATTTACAATATTCATTGATTTTTACCATTGAAAAACGTCCAGAAATGATTGAAGCTACTGACTGAATGAAAGTAGCTGGCATCTCACTCTCTTTGAATCTTCTTTATCATGCTAAGAGGAGCAGGAAAAAGCAAAAAATTTCAGACTTGCACCTTGCAATGCGGAGAAATTACTGTTTGTGCATTTACAATATTCATTGATTTTTGCCATTGAAAAACATCATGTTATTCATATACCAGAAATGTTTGAAGCTACTGACTGAATGAAAGGAGCTGGCATCTCACTCTCTTTGAATCTTCTTTATCATGCTAAGAGGAGCAGGAAAAAGCAAAAAATTTCAGAATTGCACCTTGCAATGCGGAGAAATTACTGTTTGTGCATTTACAATATTCATTGATTTTTGCCATTGAAAAACGTCCAGAAATGATTGAAGCTACTGACTGAATGAAAGGAGCTGGCATCTCACTCTCTTTGAATCTTCTTTATCATGCTAAGAGGAGCAGGAAAAAGCAAAAAATTTCAGAATTGCACCTTGCAATGCGGAGAAATTACTGTTTGTGCATTTACAATATTCATTGATTTTTGCCATTGAAAAACGTCCAGAAATGATTGAAGCTACTGACTGAATGAAAGGAGCTGGCATCTCACTCTCTTTGAATTTTCTTTATCATGCTAAGAGGAGCAGGAAAAATCAAAAAATTTCAGAATTGCACCTTGCAATGCGGAGAAATTACTGTTTGTGCATTTACAATATTCAATGATTTTTGCCATTGAAAAACATGTTATTCATATACCAGAAATGTTTGAAGCTACTGACTGAATGAAAGGAGCTGGCACCTCACTCTCTTTGAATCTTCTTTATCATGCTAAGAGGAGCGGGAAAAAGCAAAAAATTTCAGAATTGCACCTTGCAATGCGGAGAAATTACTGTTTGTGCATTTACAATATTCATTGATTTTTGCCATTGAAAAACATCCAGAAATGATTGAAGGTACTGACTGAATGAAAGGAGCTGGCATCTCACTCTCTTTGAATCTTCTTTATCATGCTAAGAGGAGCAGGAAAAAGCAAAAAATTTCAGACTTGCACCTTGCAATGCGGAGAAATTACTGTTTGTGCATTTACAATATTCATTGATTTTTGCCATTGAAAAACATCATGTTATTCATATACCAGAAATGTTTGAAGCTACTGACTGAATGAAAGGAGCTGGCATCTCACTCTCTTTGAATCTTCTTTATCATGCTAAGAGGAGCAGGAAAAAGCAAAAAATTTCAGAATTGCACCTTGCAATGCGGAGAAATTACTGTTTGTGCATTTACAATATTCATGGATTTTTGCCATTGAAAAACGTCCAGAAATGATTGAAGCTACTGACTGAATGAAAGGAGCTGGCATCTCACTCTCTTTGAATCTTGTTTATCATGCTAAGAGGAGCAGGAAAAAGCAAAAAATTTCAGAATTGCACTTTGCAATGCGGAGAAATTACTGTTTGTGCATTTACAATATTCATTGATTTTTGCCATTGAAAAACGTCCAGAAATGATTGAAGCTACTGACTGAATGAAAGGAGCTGGCATCTCACTCTCTTTGAATCTTCTTTATCATGCTAAGAGGAGCAGGAAAAAGCAAAAAAATTCAGAATTGCACCTTGCAATGCGGAGAAATTACTGTTTGTGCATTTACAATATTCATTGATTTTTGCCATTGAAAAACATCATGTTATTCATATACCAGAAATGATTGAAGCTACTGACTGAATGAAAGGAGCTGGCATCTCACTCTCTTTGAATCTTCTTTATCATGCTAAGAGGAGCAGGAAAAAGCAAAAAATTTCAGAATTGCACCTTGCAATGCGGAGAAATTACTGTTTGTGCATTTACAATATTCATTGATTTTTGCCATTGAAAAACGACCAGAAATGATTGAAGCTACTGACTGAATGAAAGGAACTGGCATCTCACTCTCTTTGAATCTTCTTTATCATGCTAAGAGGAGCAGGAAAAAGCAAAAAATTTCAGAATTGCACCTTGCAATGCGGAGAAATTACTGTTTGTGCATTTACAAAATTCATTGATTTTTGCCATTGAAAAACATCATGTTATTCATATACCAGAAATGTTTGAAGCTACTGACTGAATGAAAGGAGCTGACATCTCACTCTCTTTGAATCTTCTTTATCATGCTAAGAGGAGCAGGAAAAAGCAAAAAATTTCAGAATTGCACCTTGCAATGCGGAGAAATTACTGTTTGTGCATTTACAATATTCATTGATTTTTGCCATTGAAAAACGTCCAGAAATGATTGAAGCTACTGACTGAATGAAAGGAGCTGGCATCTCACTCTCTTTGAATCTTCTTTATCATGCTAAGAGGAGCAGGAAAAAGCAAAAAATTTCAGACTTGCACCTTGCAATGCGGAGAAATTACTGTTTGTGCATTTACAATATTCATTGATTTTTGCCATTGAAAAACATCATGTTATTCATATACCAGAAATGTTTGAAGCTACTGACTGAATGAAAGGAGCTGGCATCTCACTCTCTTTGAATCTTCTTTATCATGCTAAGAGGAGCAGGAAAAAGCAAAAAATTTCAGAATTGCACCTTGCAATGCGGAGAAATTACTGTTTGTGCATTTACAATATTCATTGATTTTTGCCATTGAAAAACGTCCAGAAATGATTGAAGCTACTGACTGAATGAAAGGAGCTGGCATCTCACTCTCTTTGAATCTTGTTTATCATGCTAAGAGGAGCAGGAAAAAGCAAAAAATTTCAGAATTGCACCTTGCAATGCGGAGAAATTACTGTTTGTGCATTTACAATATTCATTGATTTTTGCCATTGAAAAACGTCCAGAAATGATTGAAGCTACTGACTGAATGAAAGGAGCTGGCATCTCACTCTCTTTGAATCTTCTTTATCATGCTAAGAGGAGCAGGAAAAAGCAAAAAATTTCAGAATTGCACCTTGCAATGCGGAGAAATTACTGTTTGTGCATTTACAATATTCATTGATTTTTGCCATTGAAAAACATCATGTTATTCATATACCAGAAATGATTGAAGCTACTGACTGAATGAAAGGAGCTGGCATCTCACTCTCTTTGAATCTTCTTTATCATGCTAAGAGGAGCAGGAAAAAGCAAAAAATTTCAGAATTGCACCTTGCAATGCGGAGAAATTACTGTTTGTGCATTTACAATATTCATTGATTTTTGCCATTGAAAAACATCATGTTATTCATATACCAGAAATGATTGAAGCTACTGACTGAATGAAAGGAGCTGGCATCTCACTCTCTTTGAATCTTCTTTATCATGCTAAGAGGAGCAGGAAAAAGCAAAAAATTTCAGAATTGCACCTTGCAATGCGGAGAAATTACTGTTTGTGCATTTACAATATTCATTGATTTTTGCCATTGAAAAACGTCCAGAAATGATTGAAGCTACTGACTGAATGAAAGGAACTGGCATCTCACTCTCTTTGAATCTTCTTTATCATGCTAAGAGGAGCAGGAAAAAGCAAAAAATTTCAGAATTGCACCTTGCAATGCGGAGAAATTACTGTTTGTGCATTTACAAAATTCATTGATTTTTGCCATTGAAAAACATCATGTTATTCATATACCAGAAATGTTTGAAGCTACTGACTGAATGAAAGGAGCTGACATCTCACTCTCTTTGAATCTTCTTTATCATGCTAAGAGGAGCAGGAAAAAGCAAAAAATTTCAGAATTGCACCTTGCAATGCGGAGAAATTACTGTTTGTGCATTTACAATATTCATTGATTTTTGCCATTGAAAAACGTCCAGAAATGATTGAAGCTACTGACTGAATGAAAGGAGCTGACATCTCACTCTCTTTGAATCTTCTTTATCATGCTAAGAGGAGCAGGAAAAAGCAAAAAATTTCAGAATTGCACCTTGCAATGCGGAGAAATTACTGTTTGTGCATTTACAATATTCATTGATTTTTGCCATTGAAAAACGTCCAGAAATGATTGAAGCTACTGACTGAATGAAAGGAGCTGGCATCTCACTCTCTTTGAATCTTCTTTATCATGCTAAGAGGAGCAGGAAAAAGCAAAAAATTTCAGAATTGCACCTTGCAATGTGGAGAAATTACTGTTTGTGCATTTACAATATTCATTGATTTTTACCATTGAAAAACGTCCAGAAATGATTGAAGCTACTGACTGAATGAAAGTAGCTGGCATCTCACTCTCTTTGAATCTTCTTTATCATGCTAAGAGGAGCAGGAAAAAGCAAAAAATTTCAGACTTGCACCTTGCAATGCGGAGAAATTACTGTTTGTGCATTTACAATATTCATTGATTTTTGCCATTGAAAAACATCATGTTATTCATATACCAGAAATGTTTGAAGCTACTGACTGAATGAAAGGAGCTGGCATCTCACTCTCTTTGAATCTTCTTTATCATGCTAAGAGAAGCAGGAAAAAGCAAAAAATTTCAGAATTGCACCTTGCAATGCGGAGAAATTACTGTTTGTGCATTTACAATATTCATTGATTTTTGCCATTGAAAAACGTCCAGAAATGATTGAAGCTACTGACTGAATGAAAGGAGCTGGCATCTCACTCTCTTTGAATCTTCTTTATCATGCTAAGAGGAGCAGGAAAAAGCAAAAAATTTCAGAATTGCACCTTGCAATGCGGAGAAATTACTGTTTGTGCATTTACAATATTCATTGATTTTTGCCATTGAAAAACGTCCAGAAATGATTGAAGCTACTGACTGAATGAAAGGAGCAGGCATCTCACTCTCTTTGAATCTTCTTTATCATGCTAAGAGGAGCAGGAAAAAGCAAAAAATTTCAGAATTGCACCTTGCAATGCGGAGAAATTACTGTTTGTGCATTTACAATATTCATGGATTTTTGCCATTGAAAAACGTCCAGAAATGATTGAAGCTACTGACTGAATGAAAGGAGCTGGCATCTCACTCTCTTTGAATCTTCTTTATCATGCTAAGAGGAGCAGGAAAAAGCAAAAAATTTCAGACTTGCACCTTGCAATGCGGAGAAATTACTGTTTGTGCATTTACAATATTCATTGATTTTTGCCATTGAAAAACATCATGTTATTCATATACCAGAAATGTTTGAAGCTACTGACTGAATGAAAGGAGCTTGCATCTCACTCTCTTTGAATCTTCTTTATCATGCTAAGAGGAGCAGGAAAAAGCAAAAAATTTCAGAATTGCACCTTGCAATGCGGAGAAATTACTGTTTGTGCATTTACAATATTCATTGATTTTTGCCATTGAAAAACGTCCAGAAATGATTGAAGCTACTGACTGAATGAAAGGAGCTGGCATCTCACTCTCTTTGAATCTTCTTTATCATGCTAAGAGGAGCAGGAAAAAGCAAAAAATTTCAGAATTGCACCTTGCAATGCGGAGAAATTACTGTTTGTGAATTTACAATATTCATTGATTTTTGCCATTGAAAAACGTCCAGAAATGATTGAAGCTACTGACTGAATGAAAGGAGCTGGCATCTCACTCTCTTTGAATCTTCTTTATCATGCTAAGAGGAGCAGGAAAAATCAAAAAATTTCAGAATTGCACCTTGCAATGCGGAGAAATTACTGTTTGTGCATTTACAATATTCAATGATTTTTGCCATTGAAAAACATGTTATTCATATACCAGAAATGTTTGAAGCTACTGACTGAATGAAAGGAGCTGGCACCTCACTCTCTTTGAATCTTCTTTATCATGCTAAGAGGAGCGGGAAAAAGCAAAAAATTTCAGAATTGCACCTTGCAATGCGGAGAAATTACTGTTTGTGCATTTACAATATTCATTGATTTTTGCCATTGAAAAACATCCAGAAATGATTGAAGCTACTGACTGAATGAAAGGAGCTGGCATCTCACTCTCTTTGAATCTTCTTTATCATGCTAAGAGGAGCAGGAAAAAGCAAAAAATTTCAGAATTGCACCTTGCAATGCGGAGAAATTACTGTTTGTGCATTTACAATATTCATTGATTTTTGCCATTGAAAAACGTCCAGAAATGATTGAAGCTACTGACTGATTGAAAGGAGCTGGCATCTCACTCTCTTTGAATCTTCTTTATCATGCTAAGAGGAGCAGGAAAAAGCCAAAAATTTCAGAATTGCACCTTGCAATGCGGAGAAATTACAGTTTGTGCATTTACAATATTCATTGATTTTTGCCATTGAAAAACATCCAGAAATGATTGAAGCTACTGACTGAATGAAAGGAGCTGGCATCTCACTCTCTTTGAATATTCTTTATCATGCTAAGAGGAGCAGGAAAAAGCAAAAAATTTCAGAATTGCACCTTGCAATGCGGAGAAGTTACTGTTTGTGCATTTACAATATTCATTGATTTTTGCCATTGAAAAACATCATGTTATTCATATACCAGAAATGTTTGAAGCTACTGACTGAATGAAAGGAGCTGGCATCTCACTCTCTTTGAATCTTCTTTATCATGCTAAGAGGAGCAGGAAAAAGCAAAAAATTTCAGAATTGCACCTTGCAATGCGGAGAAATTACTGTTTGTGCATTTACAATATTCATTGATTTTTGCCATTGAAAAACATCATGTTATTCATATACCAGAAATGTTTGAAGCTACTGACTGAATGAAAGGAGCTGGCATCTCACTCTCTTTGAATCTTCTTTATCATGCTAAGAGGAGCAGGAAAAAGCAAAAAATTTCAGAATTGCACCTTGCAATGTGGAGAAATTACTGTTTGTGCATTTACAATATTCATTGATTTTTACCATTGAAAAACATCCAGAAATGATTGAAGCTACTGACTGAATGAAAGTAGCTGGCATCTCACTCTCTTTGAATCTTCTTTATCATGCTAAGAGGAGCAGGAAAAAGCAAAAAATTTCAGAATTGCACCTTGCAATGCAGAGAAATTACTGTTTGTGCATTTACAATATTCATTGATTTTTGCCATTGAAAAACATCATGTTATTCATATACCAGAAATGTTTGAAGCTACTGACTGAATGAAAGGAGCTGGCATCTCACTCTCTTTGAATCTTCTTTATCATGCTAAGAGGAGCAGGAAAAAGCAAAAAATTTCAGAATTGCACCTTGCAATGTGGAGAAATTACTGTTTGTGCATTTACAATATTCATTGATTTTTACCATTGAAAAACGTCCAGAAATGATTGAAGCTACTGACTGAATGAAAGTAGCTGGCATCTCACTCTCTTTGAATCTTCTTTATCATGCTAAGAGGAGCAGGAAAAAGCAAAAAATTTCAGACTTGCACCTTGCAATGCGGAGAAATTACTGTTTGTGCATTTACAATATTCATTGATTTTTGCCATTGAAAAACATCATGTTATTCATATACCAGAAATGTTTGAAGCTACTGACTGAATGAAAGGAGCTGGCATCTCACTCTCTTTGAATCTTCTTTATCATGCTAAGAGGAGCAGGAAAAAGCAAAAAATTTCAGAATTGCACCTTGCAATGCGGAGAAATTACTATTTGTGCATTTACAATATTCATTGATTTTTGCCATTGAAAAACGTCCAGAAATGATTGAAGCTACTGACTGAATGAAAGGAGCTGGCATCTCACTCTCTTTGAATCTTGTTTATCATGCTAAGAGGAGCAGGAAAAAGCAAAAAATTTCAGAATTGCACCTTGCAATGCGGAGAAATTACTGTTTGTGCATTTACAATATTCATTGATTTTTGCCATTGAAAAACGTCCAGAAATGATTGAAGCTACTGACTGAATGAAAGGAGCTGGCATCTCACTCTCTTTGAATCTTCTTTATCATGCTAAGAGGAGCAGGAAAAAGCAAAAAATTTCAGAATTGCACCTTGCAATGCGGAGAAATTACTGTTTGTGCATTTACAATATTCATTGATTTTTGCCATTGAAAAACATCATGTTATTCATATACCAGAAATGATTGAAGCTACTGACTGAATGAAAGGAGCTGGCATCTCACTCTCTTTGAATCTTCTTTATCATGCTAAGAGGAGCAGGAAAAAGCAAAAAATTTCAGAATTGCACCTTGCAATGCGGAGAAATTACTGTTTGTGCATTTACAATATTCATTGATTTTTGCCATTGAAAAACGTCCAGAAATGATTGAAGCTACTGACTGAATGAAAGGAACTGGCATCTCACTCTCTTTGAATCTTCTTTATCATGCTAAGAGGAGCAGGAAAAAGCAAAAAATTTCAGAATTGCACCTTGCAATGCGGAGAAATTACTGTTTGTGCATTTACAAAATTCATTGATATTTGCCATTGAAAAACATCATGTTATTCATATACCAGAAATGTTTGAAGCTACTGACTGAATGAAAGGAGCTGACATCTCACTCTCTTTGAATCTTCTTTATCATGCTAAGAGGAGCAGGAAAAAGCAAAAAATTTCAGAATTGCACCTTGCAATGCGGAGAAATTACTGTTTGTGCATTTACAATATTCATTGATTTTTGCCATTGAAAAACGTCCAGAAATGATTGAAGCTACTGACTGAATGAAAGGAGCTGGCATCTCACTCTCTTTGAATCTTCTTTATCATGCTAAGAGGAGCAGGAAAAAGCAAAAAATTTCAGAATTGCACCTTGCAATGCGGAGAAATTACTGTTTGTGCATTTACAATATTCATTGATTTTTGCCATTGAAAAACATCATGTTATTCATATACCAGAAATGTTTGTAGCTACTGACTGAATGAAAGGAGCTGGCATCTCACTCTCTTTGAATCTTCTTTATCATGCTAAGAGGAGCAGGAAAAAGCAAAAAATTTCAGAATTGCACCTTGCAATGCGGAGAAATTACTGTTTGTGCATTTACAATATTCATTGATTTTTGCCATTGAAAAACGTCCAGAAATGATTGAAGCTACTGACTGAATGAAAGGAGCTGGCATCTCACTCTCTTTGAATCTTCTTTATCATGCTAAGAGGAGCAGGAAAAAGCAAAAAATTTCAGAATTGCACCTTGCAATGCGGAGAAATTACTGTTTGTGCATTTACAATATTCATTGATTTTTGCCATTGAAAAACGTCCAGAAATGATTGAAGCTACTGACTGAATGAAAGGAGCTGGCATCTCACTCTCTTTGAATCTTCTTTATCATGCTAAGAGGAGCAGGAAAAAGCAAAAAATTTCAGAATTGCACCTTCCAATGCGGAGAAATTACTCTTTGTGCATTTACAATATTCATTGATTTTTGCCATTGAAAAACATCATGTTATTCATATACCAGAAATGTTTGAAGCTACTGACTGAATGAAAGGAGCTGGCATCTCACTCTCTTTGAATCTTCTTTATCATGCTAAGAGGAGCAGGAAAAAGCAAAAAATTTCAGAATTGCACCTTGCAATGCGGAGAAATTACTGTTTGTGCATTTACAATATTCATTGATTTTTGCCATTGAAAAACATCATGTTATTCATATACCAGAAATGTTTGAAGCTACTGACTGAATGAAAGGAGCTGGCATCTCACTCTCTTTGAATCTTCTTTATCATGCTAAGAGGAGCAGGAAAAAGCAAAAAATTTCAGAATTGCACCTTGCAATGTGGAGAAATTACTGTTTGTGCATTTACAATATTCATTGATTTTTACCATTGAAAAACGTCCAGAAATGATTGAAGCTACTGACTGAATGAAAGTAGCTGGCATCTCACTCTCTTTGAATCTTCTTTATCATGCTAAGAGGAGCAGGAAAAAGCAAAAAATTTCAGACTTGCACCTTGCAATGCGGAGAAATTACTGTTTGTGCATTTACAATATTCATTGATTTTTGCCATTGAAAAACATCATGTTATTCATATACCAGAAATGTTTGAAGCTACTGACTGAATGAAAGGAGCTGGCATCTCACTCTCTTTGAATCTTCTTTATCATGCTAAGAGGAGCAGGAAAAAGCAAAAAATTTCAGAATTGCACCTTGCAATGCGGAGAAATTACTGTTTGTGCATTTACAATATTCATTGATTTTTGCCATTGAAAAACGTCCAGAAATGATTGAAGCTACTGACTGAATGAAAGGAGCTGGCATCTCACTCTCTTTGAATCTTCTTTATCATGCTAAGAGGAGCAGGAAAAAGCAAAAAATTTCAGAATTGCACCTTGCAATGCGGAGAAATTACTGTTTGTGCATTTACAATATTCATTGATTTTTGCCATTGAAAAACATCATGTTATTCATATACCAGAAATGTTTGTAGCTACTGACTGAATGAAAGGAGCTGGCATCTCACTCTCTTTGAATCTTCTTTATCATGCTAAGAGGAGCAGGAAAAAGCAAAAAATTTCAGAATTGCACCTTGCAATGCGGAGAAATTACTGTTTGTGCATTTACAATATTCATTGATTTTTGCCATTGAAAAACGTCCAGAAATGATTGAAGCTACTGACTGAATGAAAGGAGCTGGCATCTCACTCTCTTTGAATCTTCTTTATCATGCTAAGAGGAGCAGGAAAAAGCAAAAAATTTCAGAATTGCACCTTGCAATGCGGAGAAATTACTGTTTGTGCATTTACAATATTCATTGATTTTTGCCATTGAAAAACGTCCAGAAATGATTGAAGCTACTGACTGAATGAAAGGAGCTGGCATCTCACTCTCTTTGAATCTTCTTTATCATGCTAAGAGGAGCAGGAAAAAGCAAAAAATTTCAGAATTGCACCTTGCAATGCGGAGAAATTACTCTTTGTGCATTTACAATATTCATTGATTTTTGCCATTGAAAAACATCATGTTATTCATATACCAGAAATGTTTGAAGCTACTGACTGAATGAAAGGAGCTGGCATCTCACTCTCTTTGAATCTTCTTTATCATGCTAAGAGGAGCAGGAAAAAGCAAAAAATTTCAGAATTGCACCTTGCAATGCGGAGAAATTACTGTTTGTGCATTTACAATATTCATTGATTTTTGCCATTGAAAAACATCATGTTATTCATATACCAGAAATGTTTGAAGCTACTGACTGAATGAAAGGAGCTGGCATCTCACTCTCTTTGAATCTTCTTTATCATGCTAAGAGGAGCAGGAAAAAGCAAAAAATTTCAGAATTGCACCTTGCAATGTGGAGAAATTACTGTTTGTGCATTTACAATATTCATTGATTTTTACCATTGAAAAACGTCCAGAAATGATTGAAGCTACTGACTGAATGAAAGTAGCTGGCATCTCACTCTCTTTGAATCTTCTTTATCATGCTAAGAGGAGCAGGAAAAAGCAAAAAATTTCAGACTTGCACCTTGCAATGCGGAGAAATTACTGTTTGTGCATTTACAATATTCATTGATTTTTGCCATTGAAAAACATCATGTTATTCATATACCAGAAATGTTTGAAGCTACTGACTGAATGAAAGGAGCTGGCATCTCACTCTCTTTGAATCTTCTTTATCATGCTAAGAGGAGCAGGAAAAAGCAAAAAATTTCAGAATTGCACCTTGCAATGCGGAGAAATTACTGTTTGTGCATTTACAATATTCATTGATTTTTGCCATTGAAAAACGTCCAGAAATGATTGAAGCTACTGACTGAATGAAAGGAGCTGGCATCTCACTCTCTTTGAATCTTCTTTATCATGCTAAGAGGAGCAGGAAAAATCAAAAAATTTCAGAATTGCACCTTGCAATGCGGAGAAATTACTGTTTGTGCATTTACAATATTCAATGATTTTTGCCATTGAAAAACATGTTATTCATATACCAGAAATGTTTGAAGCTACTGACTGAATGAAAGGAGCTGGCACCTCACTCTCTTTGAATCTTCTTTATCATGCTAAGAGGAGCGGGAAAAAGCAAAAAATTTCAGAATTGCACCTTGCAATGCGGAGAAATTACTGTTTGTGCATTTACAATATTCATTGATTTTTGCCATTGAAAAACATCCAGAAATGATTGAAGCTACTGACTGAATGAAAGGAGCTGGCATCTCACTCTCTTTGAATCTTCTTTATCATGCTAAGAGGAGCAGGAAAAAGCAAAAAATTTCAGAATTGCACCTTGCAATGCGGAGAAATTACTGTTTGTGCATTTACAATATTCATTGATTTTTGCCATTGAAAAACGTCCAGAAATGATTGAAGCTACTGACTGAATGAAAGGAGCTGGCATCTCACTCTCTTTGAATCTTCTTTATCATGCTAAGAGGAGCAGGAAAAAGCCAAAAATTTCAGAATTGCACCTTGCAATGCGGAGAAATTACAGTTTGTGCATTTACAATATTCATTGATTTTTGCCATTGAAAAACATCCAGAAATGATTGAAGCTACTGACTGAATGAAAGGAGCTGGCATCTCACTCTCTTTGAATCTTCTTTATCATGCTAAGAGGAGCAGGAAAAAGCAAAAAATTTCAGAATTGCACCTTGCAATGCGGAGAAATTACTGTTTGTGCATTTACAATATTCATTGATTTTTGCCATTGAAAAACATCATGTTATTCATATACCAGAAATGTTTGAAGCTACTGACTGAATGAAAGGAGCTGGCATCTCACTCTCTTTGAATCTTCTTTATCATGCTAAGAGGAGCAGGAAAAAGCAAAAAATTTCAGAATTGCACCTTGCAATGCGGAGAAATTACTGTTTGTGCATTTACAATATTCATTGATTTTTGCCATTGAAAAACATCATGTTATTCATATACCAGAAATGTTTGAAGCTACTGACTGAATGAAAGGAGCTGGCATCTCACTCTCTTTGAATCTTCTTTATCATGCTAAGAGGAGCAGGAAAAAGCAAAAAATTTCAGAATTGCACCTTGCAATGTGGAGAAATTACTGTTTGTGCATTTACAATATTCATTGATTTTTACCATTGAAAAACGTCCAGAAATGATTGAAGCTACTGACTGAATGAAAGTAGCTGGCATCTCACTCTCTTTGAATCTTCTTTATCATGCTAAGAGGAGCAGGAAAAAGCAAAAAATTTCAGAATTGCACCTTGCAATGCAGAGAAATTACTGTTTGTGCATTTACAATATTCATTGATTTTTGCCATTGAAAAACATCATGTTATTCATATACCAGAAATGTTTGAAGCTACTGACTGAATGAAAGGAGCTGGCATCTCACTCTCTTTGAATCTTCTTTATCATGCTAAGAGGAGCAGGAAAAAGCAAAAAATTTCAGAATTGCACCTTGCAATGTGGAGAAATTACTGTTTGTGCATTTACAATATTCATTGATTTTTACCATTGAAAAACGTCCAGAAATGATTGAAGCTACTGACTGAATGAAAGGAGCTGGCATCTCACTCTCTTTGAATCTTCTTTATCATGCTAAGAGGAGCAGGAAAAAGCAAAAAATTTCAGAATTGCACCTTGCAATGCGGAGAAATTACTGTTTGTGCATTTACAATATTCATTGATTTTTGCCATTGAAAAACATCATGTTATTCATATACCAGAAATGTTTGTAGCTACTGACTGAATGAAAGGAGCTGGCATCTCACTCTCTTTGAATCTTCTTTATCATGCTAAGAGGAGCAGGAAAAAGCAAAAAATTTCAGAATTGCACCTTGCAATGCGGAGAAATTACTGTTTGTGCATTTACAATATTCATTGATTTTTGCCATTGAAAAACGTCCAGAAATGATTGAAGCTACTGACTGAATGAAAGGAGCTGGCATCTCACTCTCTTTGAATCTTCTTTATCATGCTAAGAGGAGCAGGAAAAAGCAAAAAATTTCAGAATTGCACCTTGCAATGCGGAGAAATTACTGTTTGTGCATTTACAATATTCATTGATTTTTGCCATTGAAAAACGTCCAGAAATGATTGAAGCTACTGACTGAATGAAAGGAGCTGGCATCTCACTCTCTTTGAATCTTCTTTATCATGCTAAGAGGAGCAGGAAAAAGCAAAAAATTTCAGAATTGCACCTTGCAATGCGGAGAAATTACTCTTTGTGCATTTACAATATTCATTGATTTTTGCCATTGAAAAACATCATGTTATTCATATACCAGAAATGTTTGAAGCTACTGACTGAATGAAAGGAGCTGGCATCTCACTCTCTTTGAATCTTCTTTATCATGCTAAGAGGAGCAGGAAAAAGAAAAAAATTTCAGAATTGCACCTTGCAATGCGGAGAAATTACTGTTTGTGCATTTACAATATTCATTGATTTTTGCCATTGAAAAACATCATGTTATTCATATACCAGAAATGTTTGAAGCTACTGACTGAATGAAAGGAGCTGGCATCTCACTCTCTTTGAATCTTCTTTATCATGCTAAGAGGAGCAGGAAAAAGCAAAAAATTTCAGAATTGCACCTTGCAATGTGGAGAAATTACTGTTTGTGCATTTACAATATTCATTGATTTTTACCATTGAAAAACGTCCAGAAATGATTGAAGCTACTGACTGAATGAAAGTAGCTGGCATCTCACTCTCTTTGAATCTTCTTTATCATGCTAAGAGGAGCAGGAAAAAGCAAAAAATTTCAGACTTGCACCTTGCAATGCGGAGAAATTACTGTTTGTGCATTTACAATATTCATTGATTTTTGCCATTGAAAAACATCATGTTATTCATATACCAGAAATGTTTGAAGCTACTGACTGAATGAAAGGAGCTGGCATCTCACTCTCTTTGAATCTTCTTTATCATGCTAAGAGGAGCAGGAAAAAGCAAAAAATTTCAGAATTGCACCTTGCAATGCGGAGAAATTACTGTTTGTGCATTTACAATATTCATTGATTTTTGCCATTGAAAAACGTCCAGAAATGATTGAAGCTACTGACTGAATGAAAGGAGCTGGCATCTCACTCTCTTTGAATCTTCTTTATCATGCTAAGAGGAGCAGGAAAAAGCAAAAAATTTCAGAATTGCACCTTGCAATGCGGAGAAATTACTGTTTGTGCATTTACAATATTCATTGATTTTTGCCATTGAAAAACGTCCAGATATGATTGAAGCTACTGACTGAATGAAAGGAGCTGGCATCTCACTCTCTTTGAATCTTCTTTATCATGCTAAGAGGAGCAGGAAAAATCAAAAAATTTCAGAATTGCACCTTGCAATGCGGAGAAATTACTGTTTGTGCATTTACAATATTCAATGATTTTTGCCATTGAAAAACATGTTATTCATATACCAGAAATGTTTGAAGCTACTGACTGAATGAAAGGAGCTGGCACCTCACTCTCTTTGAATCTTCTTTATCATGCTAAGAGGAGCGGGAAAAAGCAAAAAATTTCAGAATTGCACCTTGCAATGCGGAGAAATTACTGTTTGTGCATTTACAATATTCATTGATTTTTGCCATTGAAAAACATCCAGAAATGATTGAAGCTACTGACTGAATGAAAGGAGCTGGCATCTCACTCTCTTTGAATCTTCTTTATCATGCTAAGAGGAGCAGGAAAAAGCAAAAAATTTCAGAATTGCACCTTGCAATGCGGAGAAATTACTGTTTGTGCATTTACAATATTCATTGATTTTTGCCATTGAAAAACGTCCAGAAATGATTGAAGCTACTGACTGAATGAAAGGAGCTGGCATCTCACTCTCTTTGAATCTTCTTTATCATGCTAAGAGGAGCAGGAAAAAGCCAAAAATTTCAGAATTGCACCTTGCAATGCGGAGAAATTACAGTTTGTGCATTTACAATATTCATTGATTTTTGCCATTGAAAAACATCCAGAAATGATTGAAGCTACTGACTGAATGAAAGGAGCTGGCATCTCACTCTCTTTGAATATTCTTTATCATGCTAAGAGGAGCAGGAAAAAGCAAAAAATTTCAGAATTGCACCTTGCAATGCGGAGAAATTACTGTTTGTGCATTTACAATATTCATTGATTTTTGCCATTGAAAAACATCATGTTATTCATATACCAGAAATGTTTGAAGCTACTGACTGAATGAAAGGAGCTGGCATCTCACTCTCTTTGAATCTTCTTTATCATGCTAAGAGGAGCAGGAAAAAGCAAAAAATTTCAGAATTGCACCTTGCAATGCGGAGAAATTACTGTTTGTGCATTTACAATATTCATTGATTTTTGCCATTGAAAAACATCATGTTATTCATATACCAGAAATGTTTGAAGCTACTGACTGAATGAAAGGAGCTGGCATCTCACTCTCTTTGAATCTTCTTTATCATGCTAAGAGGAGCAGGAAAAAGCAAAAAATTTCAGAATTGCACCTTGCAATGTGGAGAAATTACTGTTTGTGCATTTACAATATTCATTGATTTTTACCATTGAAAAACGTCCAGAAATGATTGAAGCTACTGACTGAATGAAAGTAGCTGGCATCTCACTCTCTTTGAATCTTCTTTATCATGCTAAGAGGAGCAGGAAAAAGCAAAAAATTTCAGAATTGCACCTTGCAATGCAGAGAAATTACTGTTTGTGCATTTACAATATTCATTGATTTTTGCCATTGAAAAACATCATGTTATTCATATACCAGAAATGTTTGAAGCTACTGACTGAATGAAAGGAGCTGGCATCTCACTCTCTTTGAATCTTCTTTATCATGCTAAGAGGAGCAGGAAAAAGCAAAAAATTTCAGAATTGCACCTTGCAATGTGGAGAAATTACTGTTTGTGCATTTACAATATTCATTGATTTTTACCATTGAAAAACGTCCAGAAATGATTGAAGCTACTGACTGAATGAAAGGAGCTGGCATCTCACTCTCTTTGAATCTTCTTTATCATGCTAAGAGGAGCAGGAAAAAGCAAAAAATTTCAGAATTGCACCTTGCAATGCGGAGAAATTACTGTTTGTGCATTTACAATATTCATTGATTTTTGCCATTGAAAAACGTCCAGATATGATTGAAGCTACTGACTGAATGAAAGGAGCTGGCATCTCACTCTCTTTGAATCTTCTTTATCATGCTAAGAGGAGCAGGAAAAATCAAAAAATTTCAGAATTGCACCTTGCAATGCGGAGAAATTACTGTTTGTGCATTTACAATATTCAATGATTTTTGCCATTGAAAAACATGTTATTCATATACCAGAAATGTTTGAAGCTACTGACTGAATGAAAGGAGCTGGCACCTCACTCTCTTTGAATCTTCTTTATCATGCTAAGAGGAGCGGGAAAAAGCAAAAAATTTCAGAATTGCACCTTGCAATGCGGAGAAATTACTGTTTGTGCATTTACAATATTCATTGATTTTTGCCATTGAAAAACATCCAGAAATGATTGAAGCTACTGACTGAATGAAAGGAGCTGGCATCTCACTCTCTTTGAATCTTCTTTATCATGCTAAGAGGAGCAGGAAAAAGCAAAAAATTTCAGAATTGCACCTTGCAATGCGGAGAAATTACTGTTTGTGCATTTACAATATTCATTGATTTTTGCCATTGAAAAACGTCCAGAAATGATTGAAGCTACTGACTGAATGAAAGGAGCTGGCATCTCACTCTCTTTGAATCTTCTTTATCATGCTAAGAGGAGCAGGAAAAAGCCAAAAATTTCAGAATTGCACCTTGCAATGCGGAGAAATTACAGTTTGTGCATTTACAATATTCATTGATTTTTGCCATTGAAAAACATCCAGAAATGATTGAAGCTACTGACTGAATGAAAGGAGCTGGCATCTCACTCTCTTTGAATATTCTTTATCATGCTAAGAGGAGCAGGAAAAAGCAAAAAATTTCAGAATTGCACCTTGCAATGCGGAGAAATTACTGTTTGTGCATTTACAATATTCATTGATTTTTGCCATTGAAAAACATCATGTTATTCATATACCAGAAATGTTTGAAGCTACTGACTGAATGAAAGGAGCTGGCATCTCACTCTCTTTGAATCTTCTTTATCATGCTAAGAGGAGCAGGAAAAAGCAAAAAATTTCAGAATTGCACCTTGCAATGCGGAGAAATTACTGTTTGTGCATTTACAATATTCATTGATTTTTGCCATTGAAAAACATCATGTTATTCATATACCAGAAATGTTTGAAGCTACTGACTGAATGAAAGGAGCTGGCATCTCACTCTCTTTGAATCTTCTTTATCATGCTAAGAGGAGCAGGAAAAAGCAAAAAATTTCAGAATTGCACCTTGCAATGTGGAGAAATTACTGTTTGTGCATTTACAATATTCATTGATTTTTACCATTGAAAAACGTCCAGAAATGATTGAAGCTACTGACTGAATGAAAGTAGCTGGCATCTCACTCTCTTTGAATCTTCTTTATCATGCTAAGAGGAGCAGGAAAAAGCAAAAAATTTCAGAATTGCACCTTGCAATGCAGAGAAATTACTGTTTGTGCATTTACAATATTCATTGATTTTTGCCATTGAAAAACATCATGTTATTCATATACCAGAAATGTTTGAAGCTACTGACTGAATGAAAGGAGCTGGCATCTCACTCTCTTTGAATCTTCTTTATCATGCTAAGAGGAGCAGGAAAAAGCAAAAAATTTCAGAATTGCACCTTGCAATGTGGAGAAATTACTGTTTGTGCATTTACAATATTCATTGATTTTTACCATTGAAAAACGTCCAGAAATGATTGAAGCTACTGACTGAATGAAAGTAGCTGGCATCTCACTCTCTTTGAATCTTCTTTATCATGCTAAGAGGAGCAGGAAAAAGCAAAAAATTTCAGACTTGCACCTTGCAATGCGGAGAAATTACTGTTTGTGCATTTACAATATTCATTGATTTTTGCCATTGAAAAACATCATGTTATTCACATACCAGAAATGTTTGAAGCTACTGACTGAATGAAAGGAGCTGGCATCTCACTCTCTTTGAATCTTCTTTATCATGCTAAGAGGAGCAGGAAAAAGCAAAAAATTTCAGAATTGCACCTTGCAATGCGGAGAAATTACTGTTTGTGCATTTACAATATTCATTGATTTTTGCCATTGAAAAACGTCCAGAAATGATTGAAGCTACTGACTGAATGAAAGGAGCTGGCATCTCACTCTCTTTGAATCTTGTTTATCATGCTAAGAGGAGCAGGAAAAAGCAAAAAATTTCAGAATTGCACCTTGCAATGCGGAGAAATTACTGTTTGTGCATTTACAATATTCATTGATTTTTGCCATTGAAAAACGTCCAGAAATGATTGAAGCTACTGACTGAATGAAAGGAGCTGGCATCTCACTCTCTTTGAATCTTCTTTATCATGCTAAGAGGAGCAGGAAAAAGCAAAAAATTTCAGAATTGCACCTTGCAATGCGGAGAAATTACTGTTTGTGCATTTACAATATTCATTGATTTTTGCCATTGAAAAACATCATGTTATTCATATACCAGAAATGATTGAAGCTACTGACTGAATGAAAGGAGCTGGCATCTCACTCTCTTTGAATCTTCTTTATCATGCTAAGAGGAGCAGGAAAAAGCAAAAAATTTCAGAATTGCACCTTGCAATGCGGAGAAATTACTGTTTGTGCATTTACAATATTCATTGATTTTTGCCATTGAAAAACGTCCAGAAATGATTGAAGCTACTGACTGAATGAAAGGAACTGGCATCTCACTCTCTTTGAATCTTCTTTATCATGCTAAGAGGAGCAGGAAAAAGCAAAAAATTTCAGAATTGCACCTTGCAATGCGGAGAAATTACTGTTTGTGCATTTACAAAATTCATTGATTTTTGCCATTGAAAAACATCATGTTATTCATATACCAGAAATGTTTGAAGCTACTGACTGAATGAAAGGAGCTGACATCTCACTCTCTTTGAATCTTCTTTATCATGCTAAGAGGAGCAGGAAAAAGCAAAAAATTTCAGAATTGCACCTTGCAATGCGGAGAAATTACTGTTTGTGCATTTACAATATTCATTGATTTTTGCTATTGAAAAACGTCCAGAAATGATTGAAGCTACTGACTGAATGAAAGGAGCTGGCATCTCACTCTCTTTGAATCTTCTTTATCATGCTAAGAGGAGCAGGAAAAAGCAAAAAATTTCAGAATTGCACCTTGCAATGCGGAGAAATTACTGTTTGTGCATTTACAATATTCATTGATTTTTGCCATTGAAAAACGTCCAGAAATGATTGAAGCTACTGACTGAATGAAAGGAGCTGGCATCTCACTCTCTTTGAATCTTCTTTATCATGCTAAGAGGAGCAGGAAAAAGCAAAAAATTTCAGAATTGCACCTTGCAATGCGGAGAAATTACTGTTTGTGCATTTACAATATTCATTGATTTTTGCCATTGAAAAACATCATGTTATTCATATACCAGAAATGATTGAAGCTACTGACTGAATGAAAGGAGCTGGCATCTCACTCTCTTTGAATCTTCTTTATCATGCTAAGCGGAGCAGGAAAAAGCAAAAAATTTCAGAATTGCACCTTGCAATGCGGAGAAATTACTGTTTGTGCATTTACAATATTCATTGATTTTTGCCATTGAAAAACGTCCAGAAATGATTGAAGCTACTGACTGAATGAAAGGAACTGGCATCTCACTCTCTTTGAATCTTCTTTATCATGCTAAGAGGAGCAGGAAAAAGCAAAAAATTTCAGAATTGCACCTTGCAATGCGGAGAAATTACTGTTTGTGCATTTACAAAATTCATTGATTTTTGCCATTGAAAAACATCATGTTATTCATATACCAGAAATGTTTGAAGCTACTGACTGAATGAAAGGAGCTGACATCTCACTCTCTTTGAATCTTCTTTATCATGCTAAGAGGAGCAGGAAAAAGCAAAAAATTTCAGAATTGCACCTTGCAATGCGGAGAAATTACTGTTTGTGCATTTACAATATTCATTGATTTTTGCCATTGAAAAACGTCCAGAAATGATTGAAGCTACTGACTGAATGAAAGGAGCTGGCATCTCACTCTCTTTGAATCTTCTTTATCATGCTAAGAGGAGCAGGAAAAAGCAAAAAATTTCAGAATTGCACCTTGCAATGCGGAGAAATTACTGTTTGTGCATTTACAATATTCATTGATTTTTGCCATTGAAAAACATCATGTTATTCATATACCAGAAATGATTGAAGCTACTGACTGAATGAAAGGAGCTGGCATCTCACTCTCTTTGAATCTTCTTTATCATGCTAAGAGGAGCAGGAAAAAGCAAAAAATTTCAGAATTGCACCTTGCAATGTGGAGAAATTACTGTTTGTGCATTTACAATATTCATTGATTTTTACCATTGAAAAACGTCCAGAAATGATTGAAGCTACTGACTGAATGAAAGTAGCTGGCATCTCACTCTCTTTGAATCTTCTTTATCATGCTAAGAGGAGCAGGAAAAAGCAAAAAATTTCAGACTTGCACCTTGCAATGCGGAGAAATTACTGTTTGTGCATTTACAATATTCATTGATTTTTGCCATTGAAAAACATCATGTTATTCATATACCAGAAATGTTTGAAGCTACTGACTGAATGAAAGGAGCTGGCATCTCACTCTCTTTGAATCTTCTTTATCATGCTAAGAGGAGCAGGAAAAAGCAAAAAATTTCAGAATTGCACCTTGCAATGCGGAGAAATTACTGTTTGTGCATTTACAATATTCATTGATTTTTGCCATTGAAAAACGTCCAGAAATGATTGAAGCTACTGACTGAATGAAAGGAGCTGGCATCTCACTCTCTTTGAATCTTGTTTATCATGCTAAGAGGAGCAGGAAAAAGCAAAAAATTTCAGAATTGCACCTTGCAATGCGGAGAAATTACTGTTTGTGCATTTACAATATTCATTGATTTTTGCCATTGAAAAACGTCCAGAAATGATTGAAGCTACTGACTGAATGAAAGGAGCTGGCATCTCACTCTCTTTGAATCTTCTTTATCATGCTAAGAGGAGCAGGAAAAAGCAAAAAAATTCAGAATTGCACCTTGCAATGCGGAGAAATTACTGTTTGTGCATTTACAATATTCATTGATTTTTGCCATTGAAAAACATCATGTTATTCATATACCAGAAATGATTGAAGCTACTGACTGAATGAAAGGAGCTGGCATCTCACTCTCTTTGAATCTTCTTTATCATGCTAAGAGGAGCAGGAAAAAGCAAAAAATTTCAGAATTGCACCTTGCAATGCGGAGAAATTACTGTTTGTGCATTTACAATATTCATTGATTTTTGCCATTGAAAAACGTCCAGAAATGATTGAAGCTACTGACTGAATGAAAGGAACTGGCATCTCACTCTCTTTGAATCTTCTTTATCATGCTAAGAGGAGCAGGAAAAAGCAAAAAATTTCAGAATTGCACCTTGCAATGCGTAGAAATTACTGTTTGTGCATTTACAAAATTCATTGATTTTTGCCATTGAAAAACATCATGTTATTCATATACCAGAAATGTTTGAAGCTACTGACTGAATGAAAGGAGCTGACATCTCACTCTCTTTGAATCTTCTTTATCATGCTAAGAGGAGCAGGAAAAAGCAAAAAATTTCAGAATTGCACCTTGCAATGCGGAGAAATTACTGTTTGTGCATTTACAATATTCATTGATTTTTGCCATTGAAAAACGTCCAGAAATGATTGAAGCTACTGACTGAATGAAAGGAGCTGGCATCTCACTCTCTTTGAATCTTCTTTATCATGCTAAGAGGAGCAGGAAAAAGCAAAAAATTTCAGAATTGCACCTTGCAATGCGGAGAAATTACTGTTTGTGCATTTACAATATTCATTGATTTTTGCCATTGAAAAACGTCCAGAAATGATTGAAGCTACTGACTGAATGAAAGGAGCTGGCATCTCACTCTCTTTGAATCTTCTTTATCATGCTAAGAGGAGCAGGAAAAAGCAAAAAATTTCAGAATTGCACCTTGCAATGCGGAGAAATTACTGTTTGTGCATTTACAATATTCATTGATTTTTGCCATTGAAAAACATCATGTTATTCATATACCAGAAATGATTGAAGCTACTGACTGAATGAAAGGAGCTGGCATCTCACTCTCTTTGAATCTTCTTTATCATGCTAAGCGGAGCAGGAAAAAGCAAAAAATTTCAGAATTGCACCTTGCAATGCGGAGAAATTACTGTTTGTGCATTTACAATATTCATTGATTTTTACCATTGAAAAACGTCCAGAAATGATTGAAGCTACTGACTGAATGAAAGTAGCTGGCATCTCACTCTCTTTGAATCTTCTTTATCATGCTAAGAGGAGCAGGAAAAAGCAAAAAATTTCAGAATTGCACCTTGCAATGCAGAGAAATTACTGTTTGTGCATTTACAATATTCATTGATTTTTGCCATTGAAAAACATCATGTTATTCATATACCAGAAATGTTTGAAGCTACTGACTGAATGAAAGGAGCTGGCATCTCACTCTCTTTGAATCTTCTTTATCATGCTAAGAGGAGCAGGAAAAAGCAAAAAATTTCAGAATTGCACCTTGCAATGTGGAGAAATTACTGTTTGTGCATTTACAATATTCATTGATTTTTACCATTGAAAAACGTCCAGAAATGATTGAAGCTACTGACTGAATGAAAGTAGCTGGCATCTCACTCTCTTTGAATCTTCTTTATCATGCTAAGAGGAGCAGGAAAAAGCAAAAAATTTCAGACTTGCACCTTGCAATGCGGAGAAATTACTGTTTGTGCATTTACAATATTCATTGATTTTTGCCATTGAAAAACATCATGTTATTCATATACCAGAAATGTTTGAAGCTACTGACTGAATGAAAGGAGCTGGCATCTCACTCTCTTTGAATCTTCTTTATCATGCTAAGAGGAGCAGGAAAAAGCAAAAAATTTCAGAATTGCACCTTGCAATGCGGAGAAATTACTGTTTGTGCATTTACAATATTCATTGATTTTTGCCATTGAAAAACGTCCAGAAATGATTGAAGCTACTGACTGAATGAAAGGAGCTGGCATCTCACTCTCTTTGAATCTTGTTTATCATGCTAAGAGGAGCAGGAAAAAGCAAAAAATTTCAGAATTGCACCTTGCAATGCGGAGAAATTACTGTTTGTGCATTTACAATATTCATTGATTTTTGCCATTGAAAAACGTCCAGAAATGATTGAAGCTACTGACTGAATGAAAGGAGCTGGCATCTCACTCTCTTTGAATCTTCTTTATCATGCTAAGAGGAGCAGGAAAAAGCAAAAAATTTCAGAATTGCACCTTGCAATGCGGAGAAATTACTGTTTGTGCATTTACAATATTCATTGATTTTTGCCATTGAAAAACATCATGTTATTCATATACCAGAAATGATTGAAGCTACTGACTGAATGAAAGGAGCTGGCATCTCACTCTCTTTGAATCTTCTTTATCATGCTAAGAGGAGCAGGAAAAAGCAAAAAATTTCAGAATTGCACCTTGCAATGCGGAGAAATTACTGTTTGTGCATTTACAATATTCATTGATTTTTGCCATTGAAAAACGTCCAGAAATGATTGAAGCTACTGACTGAATGAAAGGAACTGGCATCTCACTCTCTTTGAATCTTCTTTATCATGCTAAGAGGAGCAGGAAAAAGCAAAAAATTTCAGAATTGCACCTTGCAATGCGGAGAAATTACTGTTTGTGCATTTACAAAATTCATTGATTTTTGCCATTGAAAAACATCATGTTATTCATATACCAGAAATGTTTGAAGCTACTGACTGAATGAAAGGAGCTGACATCTCACTCTCTTTGAATCTTCTTTATCATGCTAAGAGGAGCAGGAAAAAGCAAAAAATTTCAGAATTGCACCTTGCAATGCGGAGAAATTACTGTTTGTGCATTTACAATATTCATTGATTTTTGCCATTGAAAAACGTCCAGAAATGATTGAAGCTACTGACTGAATGAAAGGAGCTGGCATCTCACTCTCTTTGAATCTTCTTTATCATGCTAAGAGGAGCAGGAAAAAGCAAAAAATTTCAGAATTGCACCTTGCAATGCGGAGAAATTACTGTTTGTGCATTTACAATATTCATTGATTTTTGCCATTGAAAAACGTCCAGAAATGATTGAAGCTACTGACTGAATGAAAGGAGCTGGCATCTCACTCTCTTTGAATCTTCTTTATCATGCTAAGAGGAGCAGGAAAAAGCAAAAAATTTCAGAATTGCACCTTGCAATGCGGAGAAATTACTGTTTGTGCATTTACAATATTCATTGATTTTTGCCATTGAAAAACATCATGTTATTCATATACCAGAAATGATTGAAGCTACTGACTGAATGAAAGGAGCTGGCATCTCACTCTCTTTGAATCTTCTTTATCATGCTAAGCGGAGCAGGAAAAAGCAAAAAATTTCAGAATTGCACCTTGCAATGCGGAGAAATTACTGTTTGTGCATTTACAATATTCATTGATTTTTGCCATTGAAAAACGTCCAGAAATGATTGAAGCTACTGACTGAATGAAAGGAACTGGCATCTCACTCTCTTTGAATCTTCTTTATCATGCTAAGAGGAGCAGGAAAAAGCAAAAAATTTCAGAATTGCACCTTGCAATGCGGAGAAATTACTGTTTGTGCATTTACAAAATTCATTGATTTTTGCCATTAAAAAACATCATGTTATTCATATACCAGAAATGTTTGAAGCTACTGACTGAATGAAAGGAGCTGACATCTCACTCTCTTTGAATCTTCTTTATCATGCTAAGAGGAGCAGGAAAAAGCAAAAAATTTCAGAATTGCACCTTGCAATGCGGAGAAATTACTGTTTGTGCATTTACAATATTCATTGATTTTTGCCATTGAAAAACGTCCAGAAATGATTGAAGCTACTGACTGAATGAAAGGAGCTGGCATCTCACTCTCTTTGAATCTTCTTTATCATGCTAAGAGGAGCAGGAAAAAGCAAAAAATTTCAGAATTGCACCTTGCAATGCGGAGAAATTACTGTTTGTGCATTTACAATATTCATTGATTTTTGCCATTGAAAAACATCATGTTATTCATATACCAGAAATGATTGAAGCTACTGACTGAATGAAAGGAGCTGGCATCTCACTCTCTTTGAATCTTCTTTATCATGCTAAGAGGAGCAGGAAAAAGCAAAAAATTTCAGAATTGCACCTTGCAATGCGGAGAAATTACTGTTTGTGCATTTACAATATTCATTGATTTTTGCCATTGAAAAACATCATGTTATTCATATACCAGAAATGATTGAAGCTACTGACTGAATGAAAGGAGCTGGCATCTCACTCTCTTTGAATCTTCTTTATCATGCTAAGCGGAGCAGGAAAAAGCAAAAAATTTCAGAATTGCACCTTGCAATGCGGAGAAATTACTGTTTGTGCATTTACAATATTCATTGATTTTTACCATTGAAAAACGTCCAGAAATGATTGAAGCTACTGACTGAATGAAAGTAGCTGGCATCTCACTCTCTGAATCTTCTTTATCATGCTAAGAGGAGCAGGAAAAAGCAAAAAATTTCAGAATTGCACCTTGCAATGCAGAGAAATTACTGTTTGTGCATTTACAATATTCATTGATTTTTGCCATTGAAAAACATCATGTTATTCATATACCAGAAATGTTTGAAGCTACTGACTGAATGAAAGGAGCTGGCATCTCACTCTCTTTGAATCTTCTTTATCATGCTAAGAGGAGCAGGAAAAAGCAAAAAATTTCAGAATTGCACCTTGCAATGTGGAGAAATTACTGTTTGTGCATTTACAATATTCATTGATTTTTACCATTGAAAAACGTCCAGAAATGATTGAAGCTACTGACTGAATGAAAGTAGCTGGCATCTCACTCTCTTTGAATCTTCTTTATCATGCTAAGAGGAGCAGGAAAAAGCAAAAAATTTCAGACTTGCACCTTGCAATGCGGAGAAATTACTGTTTGTGCATTTACAATATTCATTGATTTTTGCCATTGAAAAACATCATGTTATTCATATACCAGAAATGTTTGAAGCTACTGACTGAATGAAAGGAGCTGGCATCTCACTCTCTTTGAATCTTCTTTATCATGCTAAGAGGAGCAGGAAAAAGCAAAAAATTTCAGAATTGCACCTTGCAATGCGGAGAAATTACTGTTTGTGCATTTACAATATTCATTGATTTTTGCCATTGAAAAACGTCCAGAAATGATTGAAGCTACTGACTGAATGAAAGGAGCTGGCATCTCACTCTCTTTGAATCTTGTTTATCATGCTAAGAGGAGCAGGAAAAAGCAAAAAATTTCAGAATTGCACCTTGCAATGCGGAGAAATTACTGTTTGTGCATTTACAATATTCATTGATTTTTGCCATTGAAAAACGTCCAGAAATGATTGAAGCTACTGACTGAATGAAAGGAGCTGGCATCTCACTCTCTTTGAATCTTCTTTATCATGCTAAGAGGAGCAGGAAAAAGCAAAAAATTTCAGAATTGCACCTTGCAATGCGGAGAAATTACTGTTTGTGCATTTACAATATTCATTGATTTTTGCCATTGAAAAACATCATGTTATTCATATACCAGAAATGATTGAAGCTACTGACTGAATGAAAGGAGCTGGCATCTCACTCTCTTTGAATCTTCTTTATCATGCTAAGAGGAGCAGGAAAAAGCAAAAAATTTCAGAATTGCACCTTGCAATGCGGAGAAATTACTGTTTGTGCATTTACAATATTCATTGATTTTTGCCATTGAAAAACGTCCAGAAATGATTGAAGCTACTGACTGAATGAAAGGAACTGGCATCTCACTCTCTTTGAATCTTCTTTATCATGCTAAGAGGAGCAGGAAAAAGCAAAAAATTTCAGAATTGCACCTTGCAATGCGGAGAAATTACTGTTTGTGCATTTACAAAATTCATTGATTTTTGCCATTGAAAAACATCATGTTATTCATATACCAGAAATGTTTGAAGCTACTGACTGAATGAAAGGAGCTGACATCTCACTCTCTTTGAATCTTCTTTATCATGCTAAGAGGAGCAGGAAAAAGCAAAAAATTTCAGAATTGCACCTTGCAATGCGGAGAAATTACTGTTTGTGCATTTACAATATTCATTGATTTTTGCCATTGAAAAACGTCCAGAAATGATTGAAGCTACTGACTGAATGAAAGGAGCTGGCATCTCACTCTCTTTGAATCTTCTTTATCATGCTAAGAGGAGCAGGAAAAAGCAAAAAATTTCAGAATTGCACCTTGCAATGCGGAGAAATTACTGTTTGTGCATTTACAATATTCATTGATTTTTGCCATTGAAAAACGTCCAGAAATGATTGAAGCTACTGACTGAATGAAAGGAGCTGGCATCTCACTCTCTTTGAATCTTCTTTATCATGCTAAGAGGAGCAGGAAAAAGCAAAAAATTTCAGAATTGCACCTTGCAATGCGGAGAAATTACTGTTTGTGCATTTACAATATTCATTGATTTTTGCCATTGAAAAACATCATGTTATTCATATACCAGAAATGATTGAAGCTACTGACTGAATGAAAGGAGCTGGCATCTCACTCTCTTTGAATCTTCTTTATCATGCTAAGCGGAGCAGGAAAAAGCAAAAAATTTCAGAATTGCACCTTGCAATGCGGAGAAATTACTGTTTGTGCATTTACAATATTCATTGATTTTTGCCATTGAAAAACGTCCAGAAATGATTGAAGCTACTGACTGAATGAAAGGAACTGGCATCTCACTCTCTTTGAATCTTCTTTATCATGCTAAGAGGAGCAGGAAAAAGCAAAAAATTTCAGAATTGCACCTTGCAATGCGGAGAAATTACTGTTTGTGCATTTACAAAATTCATTGATTTTTGCCATTGAAAAACATCATGTTATTCATATACCAGAAATGTTTGAAGCTACTGACTGAATGAAAGGAGCTGACATCTCACTCTCTTTGAATCTTCTTTATCATGCTAAGAGGAGCAGGAAAAAGCAAAAAATTTCAGAATTGCACCTTGCAATGCGGAGAAATTACTGTTTGTGCATTTACAATATTCATTGATTTTTGCCATTGAAAAACGTCCAGAAATGATTGAAGCTACTGACTGAATGAAAGGAGCTGGCATCTCACTCTCTTTGAATCTTCTTTATCATGCTAAGAGGAGCAGGAAAAAGCAAAAAATTTCAGAATTGCACCTTGCAATGCGGAGAAATTACTGTTTGTGCATTTACAATATTCATTGATTTTTGCCATTGAAAAACGTCCAGAAATGATTGAAGCTACTGACTGAATGAAAGGAGCTGGCATCTCACTCTCTTTGAATCTTCTTTATCATGCTAAGAGGAGCAGGAAAAAGCAAAAAATTTCAGAATTGCACCTTGCAATGCGGAGAAATTACTGTTTGTGCATTTACAATATTCATTGATTTTTGCCATTGAAAAACATCATGTTATTCATATACCAGAAATGATTGAAGCTACTGACTGAATGAAAGGAGCTGGCATCTCACTCTCTTTGAATCTTCTTTATCATGCTAAGCGGAGCAGGAAAAAGCAAAAAATTTCAGAATTGCACCTTGCAATGCGGAGAAATTACTGTTTGTGCATTTACAATATTCATTGATTTTTGCCATTGAAAAACGTCCAGAAATGATTGAAGCTACTGACTGAATGAAAGGAACTGGCATCTCACTCTCTTTGAATCTTCTTTATCATGCTAAGAGGAGCAGGAAAAAGCAAAAAATTTCAGAATTGCACCTTGCAATGCGGAGAAATTACTGTTTGTGCATTTACAAAATTCATTGATTTTTGCCATTAAAAAACATCATGTTATTCATATACCAGAAATGTTTGAAGCTACTGACTGAATGAAAGGAGCTGACATCTCACTCTCTTTGAATCTTCTTTATCATGCTAAGAGGAGCAGGAAAAAGCAAAAAATTTCAGAATTGCACCTTGCAATGCGGAGAAATTACTGTTTGTGCATTTACAATATTCATTGATTTTTGCCATTGAAAAACGTCCAGAAATGATTGAAGCTACTGACTGAATGAAAGGAGCTGGCATCTCACTCTCTTTGAATCTTCTTTATCATGCTAAGAGGAGCAGGAAAAAGCAAAAAATTTCAGAATTGCACCTTGCAATGCGGAGAAATTACTGTTTGTGCATTTACAATATTCATTGATTTTTGCCATTGAAAAACATCATGTTATTCATATACCAGAAATGATTGAAGCTACTGACTGAATGAAAGGAGCTGGCATCTCACTCTCTTTGAATCTTCTTTATCATGCTAAGAGGAGCAGGAAAAAGCAAAAAATTTCAGAATTGCACCTTGCAATGCGGAGAAATTACTGTTTGTGCATTTACAATATTCATTGATTTTTGCCATTGAAAAACATCATGTTATTCATATACCAGAAATGATTGAAGCTACTGACTGAATGAAAGGAGCTGGCATCTCACTCTCTTTGAATCTTCTTTATCATGCTAAGCGGAGCAGGAAAAAGCAAAAAATTTCAGAATTGCACCTTGCAATGCGGAGAAATTACTGTTTGTGCATTTACAATATTCATTGATTTTTACCATTGAAAAACGTCCAGAAATGATTGAAGCTACTGACTGAATGAAAGTAGCTGGCATCTCACTCTCTGAATCTTCTTTATCATGCTAAGAGGAGCAGGAAAAAGCAAAAAATTTCAGAATTGCACCTTGCAATGCAGAGAAATTACTGTTTGTGCATTTACAATATTCATTGATTTTTGCCATTGAAAAACATCATGTTATTCATATACCAGAAATGTTTGAAGCTACTGACTGAATGAAAGGAGCTGGCATCTCACTCTCTTTGAATCTTCTTTATCATGCTAAGAGGAGCAGGAAAAAGCAAAAAATTTCAGAATTGCACCTTGCAATGTGGAGAAATTACTGTTTGTGCATTTACAATATTCATTGATTTTTACCATTGAAAAACGTCCAGAAATGATTGAAGCTACTGACTGAATGAAAGTAGCTGGCATCTCACTCTCTTTGAATCTTCTTTATCATGCTAAGAGGAGCAGGAAAAAGCAAAAAATTTCAGACTTGCACCTTGCAATGCGGAGAAATTACTGTTTGTGCATTTACAATATTCATTGATTTTTGCCATTGAAAAACATCATGTTATTCATATACCAGAAATGTTTGAAGCTACTGACTGAATGAAAGGAGCTGGCATCTCACTCTCTTTGAATCTTCTTTATCATGCTAAGAGGAGCAGGAAAAAGCAAAAAATTTCAGAATTGCACCTTGCAATGCGGAGAAATTACTGTTTGTGCATTTACAATATTCATTGATTTTTGCCATTGAAAAACGTCCAGAAATGATTGAAGCTACTGACTGAATGAAAGGAGCTGGCATCTCACTCTCTTTGAATCTTGTTTATCATGCTAAGAGGAGCAGGAAAAAGCAAAAAATTTCAGAATTGCACCTTGCAATGCGGAGAAATTACTGTTTGTGCATTTACAATATTCATTGATTTTTGCCATTGAAAAACGTCCAGAAATGATTGAAGCTACTGACTGAATGAAAGGAGCTGGCATCTCACTCTCTTTGAATCTTCTTTATCATGCTAAGAGGAGCAGGAAAAAGCAAAAAATTTCAGAATTGCACCTTGCAATGCGGAGAAATTACTGTTTGTGCATTTACAATATTCATTGATTTTTGCCATTGAAAAACATCATGTTATTCATATACCAGAAATGATTGAAGCTACTGACTGAATGAAAGGAGCTGGCATCTCACTCTCTTTGAATCTTCTTTATCATGCTAAGAGGAGCAGGAAAAAGCAAAAAATTTCAGAATTGCACCTTGCAATGCGGAGAAATTACTGTTTGTGCATTTACAATATTCATTGATTTTTGCCATTGAAAAACGTCCAGAAATGATTGAAGCTACTGACTGAATGAAAGGAACTGGCATCTCACTCTCTTTGAATCTTCTTTATCATGCTAAGAGGAGCAGGAAAAAGCAAAAAATTTCAGAATTGCACCTTGCAATGCGGAGAAATTACTGTTTGTGCATTTACAAAATTCATTGATTTTTGCCATTGAAAAACATCATGTTATTCATATACCAGAAATGTTTGAAGCTACTGACTGAATGAAAGGAGCTGACATCTCACTCTCTTTGAATCTTCTTTATCATGCTAAGAGGAGCAGGAAAAAGCAAAAAATTTCAGAATTGCACCTTGCAATGCGGAGAAATTACTGTTTGTGCATTTACAATATTCATTGATTTTTGCCATTGAAAAACGTCCAGAAATGATTGAAGCTACTGACTGAATGAAAGGAGCTGGCATCTCACTCTCTTTGAATCTTCTTTATCATGCTAAGAGGAGCAGGAAAAAGCAAAAAATTTCAGAATTGCACCTTGCAATGCGGAGAAATTACTGTTTGTGCATTTACAATATTCATTGATTTTTGCCATTGAAAAACGTCCAGAAATGATTGAAGCTACTGACTGAATGAAAGGAGCTGGCATCTCACTCTCTTTGAATCTTCTTTATCATGCTAAGAGGAGCAGGAAAAAGCAAAAAATTTCAGAATTGCACCTTGCAATGCGGAGAAATTACTGTTTGTGCATTTACAATATTCATTGATTTTTGCCATTGAAAAACATCATGTTATTCATATACCAGAAATGATTGAAGCTACTGACTGAATGAAAGGAGCTGGCATCTCACTCTCTTTGAATCTTCTTTATCATGCTAAGCGGAGCAGGAAAAAGCAAAAAATTTCAGAATTGCACCTTGCAATGCGGAGAAATTACTGTTTGTGCATTTACAATATTCATTGATTTTTGCCATTGAAAAACGTCCAGAAATGATTGAAGCTACTGACTGAATGAAAGGAACTGGCATCTCACTCTCTTTGAATCTTCTTTATCATGCTAAGAGGAGCAGGAAAAAGCAAAAAATTTCAGAATTGCACCTTGCAATGCGGAGAAATTACTGTTTGTGCATTTACAAAATTCATTGATTTTTGCCATTGAAAAACATCATGTTATTCATATACCAGAAATGTTTGAAGCTACTGACTGAATGAAAGGAGCTGACATCTCACTCTCTTTGAATCTTCTTTATCATGCTAAGAGGAGCAGGAAAAAGCAAAAAATTTCAGAATTGCACCTTGCAATGCGGAGAAATTACTGTTTGTGCATTTACAATATTCATTGATTTTTGCCATTGAAAAACGTCCAGAAATGATTGAAGCTACTGACTGAATGAAAGGAGCTGGCATCTCACTCTCTTTGAATCTTCTTTATCATGCTAAGAGGAGCAGGAAAAAGCAAAAAATTTCAGAATTGCACCTTGCAATGCGGAGAAATTACTGTTTGTGCATTTACAATATTCATTGATTTTTGCCATTGAAAAACATCATGTTATTCATATACCAGAAATGATTGAAGCTACTGACTGAATGAAAGGAGCTGGCATCTCACTCTCTTTGAATCTTCTTTATCATGCTAAGAGGAGCAGGAAAAAGCAAAAAATTTCAGAATTGCACCTTGCAATGTGGAGAAATTACTGTTTGTGCATTTACAATATTCATTGATTTTTACCATTGAAAAACGTCCAGAAATGATTGAAGCTACTGACTGAATGAAAGTAGCTGGCATCTCACTCTCTTTGAATTTTCTTTATCATGCTAAGAGGAGCAGGAAAAAGCAAAAAATTTCAGACTTGCACCTTGCAATGCGGAGAAATTACTGTTTGTGCATTTACAATATTCATTGATTTTTGCCATTGAAAAACATCATGTTATTCATATACCAGAAATGTTTGAAGCTACTGACTGAATGAAAGGAGCTGGCATCTCACTCTCTTTGAATCTTCTTTATCATGCTAAGAGGAGCAGGAAAAAGCAAAAAATTTCAGAATTGCACCTTGCAATGCGGAGAAATTACTGTTTGTGCATTTACAATATTCATTGATTTTTGCCATTGAAAAACGTCCAGAAATGATTGAAGCTACTGACTGAATGAAAGGAGCTGGCATCTCACTCTCTTTGAATCTTGTTTATCATGCTAAGAGGAGCAGGAAAAAGCAAAAAATTTCAGAATTGCACCTTGCAATGCGGAGAAATTACTGTTTGTGCATTTACAATATTCATTGATTTTTGCCATTGAAAAACGTCCAGAAATGATTGAAGCTACTGACTGAATGAAAGGAGCTGGCATCTCACTCTCTTTGAATCTTCTTTATCATGCTAAGAGGAGCAGGAAAAAGCAAAAAAATTCAGAATTGCACCTTGCAATGCGGAGAAATTACTGTTTGTGCATTTACAATATTCATTGATTTTTGCCATTGAAAAACATCATGTTATTCATATACCAGAAATGATTGAAGCTACTGACTGAATGAAAGGAGCTGGCATCTCACTCTCTTTGAATCTTCTTTATCATGCTAAGAGGAGCAGGAAAAAGCAAAAAATTTCAGAATTGCACCTTGCAATGCGGAGAAATTACTGTTTGTGCATTTACAATATTCATTGATTTTTGCCATTGAAAAACGTCCAGAAATGATTGAAGCTACTGACTGAATGAAAGGAACTGGCATCTCACTCTCTTTGAATCTTCTTTATCATGCTAAGAGGAGCAGGAAAAAGCAAAAAATTTCAGAATTGCACCTTGCAATGCGGAGAAATTACTGTTTGTGCATTTACAAAATTCATTGATTTTTGCCATTGAAAAACATCATGTTATTCATATACCAGAAATGTTTGAAGCTACTGACTGAATGAAAGGAGCTGACATCTCACTCTCTTTGAATCTTCTTTATCATGCTAAGAGGAGCAGGAAAAAGCAAAAAATTTCAGAATTGCACCTTGCAATGCGGAGAAATTACTGTTTGTGCATTTACAATATTCATTGATTTTTGCCATTGAAAAACGTCCAGAAATGATTTAAGCTACTGACTGAATGAAAGGAGCTGGCATCTCACTCTCTTTGAATCTTCTTTATCATGCTAAGAGGAGCAGGAAAAAGCAAAAAATTTCAGAATTGCACCTTGCAATGCGGAGAAATTACTGTTTGTGCATTTACAATATTCATTGATTTTTGCCATTGAAAAACGTCCAGAAATGATTGAAGCTACTGACTGAATGAAAGGAGCTGGCATCTCACTCTCTTTGAATCTTCTTTATCATGCTAAGAGGAGCAGGAAAAAGCAAAAAATTTCAGAATTGCACCTTGCAATGCGGAGAAATTACTGTTTGTGCATTTACAATATTCATTGATTTTTGCCATTGAAAAACATCATGTTATTCATATACCAGAAATGATTGAAGCTACTGACTGAATGAAAGGAGCTGGTATCTCACTCTCTTTGAATCTTCTTTATCATGCTAAGCGGAGCAGGAAAAAGCAAAAAATTTCAGAATTGCACCTTGCAATGCGGAGAAATTACTGTTTGTGCATTTACAATATTCATTGATTTTTGCCATTGAAAAACGTCCAGAAATGATTGAAGCTACTGACTGAATGAAAGGAACTGGCATCTCACTCTCTTTGAATCTTCTTTATCATGCTAAGAGGAGCAGGAAAAAGCAAAAAATTTCAGAATTGCACCTTGCAATGCGGAGAAATTACTGTTTGTGCATTTACAAAATTCATTGATTTTTGCCATTGAAAAACATCATGTTATTCATATACCAGAAATGTTTGAAGCTACTGACTGAATGAAAGGAGCTGACATCTCACTCTCTTTGAATCTTCTTTATCATGCTAAGAGTAGCAGGAAAAAGCAAAAAATTTCAGAATTGCACCTTGCAATGCGGAGAAATTACTGTTTGTGCATTTACAATATTCATTGATTTTTGCCATTGAAAAACGTCCAGAAATGATTGAAGCTACTGACTGAATGAAAGGAGCTGGCATCTCACTCTCTTTGAATCTTCTTTATCATGCTAAGAGGAGCAGGAAAAAGCAAAAAATTTCAGAATTGCACCTTGCAATGCGGAGAAATTACTGTTTGTGCATTTACAATATTCATTGATTTTTGCCATTGAAAAACATCATGTTATTCATATACCAGAAATGATTGAAGCTACTGACTGAATGAAAGGAGCTGGCATCTCACTCTCTTTGAATCTTCTTTATCATGCTAAGAGGAGCAGGAAAAAGCAAAAAATTTCAGAATTGCACCTTGCAATGTGGAGAAATTACTGTTTGTGCATTTACAATATTCATTGATTTTTACCATTGAAAAACGTCCAGAAATGATTGAAGCTACTGACTGAATGAAAGTAGCTGGCATCTCACTCTCTTTGAATCTTCTTTATCATGCTAAGAGGAGCAGGAAAAAGCAAAAAATTTCAGACTTGCACCTTGCAATGCGGAGAAATTACTGTTTGTGCATTTACAATATTCATTGATTTTTGCCATTGAAAAACATCATGTTATTCATATACCAGAAATGTTTGAAGCTACTGACTGAATGAAAGGAGCTGGCATCTCACTCTCTTTGAATCTTCTTTATCATGCTAAGAGGAGCAGGAAAAAGCAAAAAATTTCAGAATTGCACCTTGCAATGCGGAGAAATTACTGTTTGTGCATTTACAATATTCATTGATTTTTGCCATTGAAAAACGTCCAGAAATGATTGAAGCTACTGACTGAATGAAAGGAGCTGGCATCTCACTCTCTTTGAATCTTGTTTATCATGCTAAGAGGAGCAGGAAAAAGCAAAAAATTTCAGAATTGCACCTTGCAATGCGGAGAAATTACTGTTTGTGCATTTACAATATTCATTGATTTTTGCCATTGAAAAACGTCCAGAAATGATTGAAGCTACTGACTGAATGAAAGGAGCTGGCATCTCACTCTCTTTGAATCTTCTTTATCATGCTAAGAGGAGCAGGAAAAAGCAAAAAAATTCAGAATTGCACCTTGCAATGCGGAGAAATTACTGTTTGTGCATTTACAATATTCATTGATTTTTGCCATTGAAAAACATCATGTTATTCATATACCAGAAATGATTGAAGCTACTGACTGAATGAAAGGAGCTGGCATCTCACTCTCTTTGAATCTTCTTTATCATGCTAAGAGGAGCAGGAAAAAGCAAAAAATTTCAGAATTGCACCTTGCAATGCGGAGAAATTACTGTTTGTGCATTTACAATATTCATTGATTTTTGCCATTGAAAAACGTCCAGAAATGATTGAAGCTACTGACTGAATGAAAGGAACTGGCATCTCACTCTCTTTGAATCTTCTTTATCATGCTAAGAGGAGCAGGAAAAAGCAAAAAATTTCAGAATTGCACCTTGCAATGCGGAGAAATTACTGTTTGTGCATTTACAAAATTCATTGATTTTTGCCATTGAAAAACATCATGTTATTCATATACCAGAAATGTTTGAAGCTACTGACTGAATGAAAGGAGCTGACATCTCACTCTCTTTGAATCTTCTTTATCATGCTAAGAGGAGCAGGAAAAAGCAAAAAATTTCAGAATTGCACCTTGCAATGCGGAGAAATTACTGTTTGTGCATTTACAATATTCATTGATTTTTGCCATTGAAAAACGTCCAGAAATGATTGAAGCTACTGACTGAATGAAAGGAGCTGGCATCTCACTCTCTTTGAATCTTCTTTATCATGCTAAGAGGAGCAGGAAAAAGCAAAAAATTTCAGAATTGCACCTTGCAATGCGGAGAAATTACTGTTTGTGCATTTACAATATTCATTGATTTTTGCCATTGAAAAACATCATGTTATTCATATACCAGAAATGTTTGAAGCTACTGACTGAATGAAAGGAGCTGGCATCTCACTCTCTTTGAATCTTCTTTATCATGCTAAGAGGAGCAGGAAAAAGCAAAAAATTTCAGAATTGCACCTTGCAATGCGGAGAAATTACTGTTTGTGCATTTACAATATTCATTGATTTTTGCCATTGAAAAACGTCCAGAAATGATTGAAGCTACTGACTGAATGAAAGGAGCTGGCATCTCACTCTCTTTGAATCTTCTTTATCATGCTAAGAGGAGCAGGAAAAAGCAAAAAATTTCAGAATTGCACCTTGCAATGCGGAGAAATTACTGTTTGTGCATTTACAATATTCATTGATTTTTGCCATTGAAAAACATCATGTTATTCATATACCAGAAATGTTTGAAGCTACTGACTGAATGAAAGGAGCTGGCATCTCACTCTCTTTGAATCTTCTTTATCATGCTAAGAGGAGCAGGAAAAAGCAAAAAATTTCAGAATTGCACCTTGCAATGCGGAGAAATTACTGTTTGTGCATTTACAATATTCATTGATTTTTGCCATTGAAAAACGTCCAGAAATGATTGAAGCTACTGACTGAATGAAAGGAGCTGGCATCTCACTCTCTTTGAATCTTCTTTATCATGCTAAGAGGAGCAGGAAAAAGCAAAAAATTTCAGAATTGCACCTTGCAATGCGGAGAAATTACTGTTTGTGCATTTACAATATTCATTGATTTTTGCCATTGAAAAACGTCCAGAAATGATTGAAGCTACTGACTGAATGAAAGGAACTGGCATCTCACTCTCTTTGAATCTTCTTTATCATGCTAAGAGGAGCAGGAAAAAGCAAAAAATTTCAGAATTGCACCTTGCAATGCGGAGAAATTACTGTTTGTGCATTTACAAAATTCATTGATTTTTGCCATTGAAAAACATCATGTTATTCATATACCAGAAATGTTTGAAGCTACTGACTGAATGAAAGGAGCTGACATCTCACTCTCTTTGAATCTTCTTTATCATGCTAAGAGGAGCAGGAAAAAGCAAAAAATTTCAGAATTGCACCTTGCAATGCGGAGAAATTACTGTTTGTGCATTTACAATATTCATTGATTTTTGCCATTGAAAAACGTCTAGAAATGATTGAAGCTACTGACTGAATGAAAGGAGCTGGCATCTCACTCTCTTTGAATCTTCTTTATCATGCTAAGAGGAGCAGGAAAAAGCAAAAAATTTCAGAATTGCACCTTGCAATGCGGAGAAATTACTGTTTGTGCATTTACAATATTCATTGATTTTTGCCATTGAAAAACATCATGTTATTCATATACCAGAAATGTTTGAAGCTACTGACTGAATGAAAGGAGCTGGCATCTCACTCTCTTTGAATCTTCTTTATCATGCTAAGAGGAGCAGGAAAAAGCAAAAAATTTCAGAATTGCACCTTGCAATGCGGAGAAATTACTGTTTGTGCATTTACAATATTCATTGATTTTTGCCATTGAAAAACGTCCAGAAATGATTGAAGCTACTGACTGAATGAAAGGAGCTGGCATCTCACTCTCTTTGAATCTTCTTTATCATGCTAAGAGGAGCAGGAAAAAGCAAAAAATTTCAGAATTGCACCTTGCAATGCGGAGAAATTACTGTTTGTGCATTTACAATATTCATTGATTTTTGCCATTGAAAAACGTCCAGAAATGATTGAAGCTACTGACTGAATGAAAGGAACTGGCATCTCACTCTCTTTGAATCTTCTTTATCATGCTAAGAGGAGCAGGAAAAAGCAAAAAATTTCAGAATTGCACCTTGCAATGCGGAGAAATTACTGTTTGTGCATTTACAAAATTCATTGATTTTTGCCATTGAAAAACATCATGTTATTCATATACCAGAAATGTTTGAAGCTACTGACTGAATGAAAGGAGCTGACATCTCACTCTCTTTGAATCTTCTTTATCATGCTAAGAGGAGCAGGAAAAAGCAAAAAATTTCAGAATTGCACCTTGCAATGCGGAGAAATTACTGTTTGTGCATTTACAATATTCATTGATTTTTGCCATTGAAAAACGTCCAGAAATGATTGAAGCTACTGACTGAATGAAAGGAGCTGGCATCTCACTCTCTTTGAATCTTCTTTATCATGCTAAGAGGAGCAGGAAAAAGCAAAAAATTTCAGAATTGCACCTTGCAATGCGGAGAAATTACTGTTTGTGCATTTACAATATTCATTGATTTTTGCCATTGAAAAACATCATGTTATTCATATACCAGAAATGTTTGAAGCTACTGACTGAATGAAAGGAGCTGGCATCTCACTCTCTTTGAATCTTCTTTATCATGCTAAGAGGAGCAGGAAAAAGCAAAAAATTTCAGAATTGCACCTTGCAATGCGGAGAAATTACTGTTTGTGCATTTACAATATTCATTGATTTTTGCCATTGAAAAACATCATGTTATTCATATACCAGAAATGATTGAAGCTACTGACTGAATGAAAGGAGCTGGCATCTCACTCTCTTTGAATCTTCTTTATCATGCTAAGAGGAGCAGGAAAAAGCAAAAAATTTCAGAATTGCACCTTGCAATGCGGAGAAATTACTGTTTGTGCATTTACAATATTCATTGATTTTTGCCATTGAAAAACGTCCAGAAATGATTGAAGCTACTGACTGAATGAAAGGAGCTGGCATCTCACTCTCTTTGAATCTTCTTTATCATGCTAAGAGGAGCAGGAAAAAGCAAAAAATTTCAGAATTGCACCTTGCAATGCGGAGAAATTACTGTTTGTGCATTTACAATATTCATTGATTTTTGCCATTGAAAAACATCATGTTATTCATATACCAGAAATGTTTGAAGCTACTGACTGAATGAAAGGAGCTGGCATCTCACTCTCTTTGAATCTTCTTTATCATGCTAAGAGGAGCAGGAAAAAGCAAAAAATTTCAGAATTGCACCTTGCAATGCGGAGAAATTACTGTTTGTGCATTTACAATATTCATTGATTTTTGCCATTGAAAAACGTCCAGAAATGATTGAAGCTACTGACTGAATGAAAGGAGCTGGCATCTCACTCTCTTTGAATCTTCTTTATCATGCTAAGAGGAGCAGGAAAAAGCAAAAAATTTCAGAATTGCACCTTGCAATGCGGAGAAATTACTGTTTGTGCATTTACAATATTCATTGATTTTTGCCATTGAAAAACATCATGTTATTCATATACCAGAAATGATTGAAGCTACTGACTGAATGAAAGGAGCTGGCATCTCGCTCTCTTTGAATCTTCTTTATCATGCTAAGAGGAGCAGGAAAAAGCAAAAAATTTCAGAATTGCACCTTGCAATGCGGAGAAATTACTGTTTGTGCATTTACAATATTCATTGATTTTTGCCATTGAAAAACGTCCAGAAATGATTGAAGCTACTGACTGAATGAAAGGAGCTGGCATCTCACTCTCTTTGAATCTTCTTTATCATGCTAAGAGGAGCAGGAAAAAGCAAAAAATTTCAGAATTGCACCTTGCAATGTGGAGAAATTACTGTTTGTGCATTTACAATATTCATTGATTTTTGCCATTGAAAAACATCATGTTATTCATATACCAGAAATGATTGAAGCTACTGACTGAATGAAAGGAGCTGGCATCTCACTCTCTTTGAATCTTCTTTATCATGCTAAGAGGAGCAGGAAAAAGCAAAAAATTTCAGAATTGCACCTTGCAATGCGGAGAAATTACTGTTTGTGCATTTACAATATTCATTGATTTTTGCCATTGAAAAACGTCCAGAAATGATTGAAGCTACTGACTGAATGAAAGGAGCTGGCATCTCACTCTCTTTGAATCTTCTTTATCATGCTAAGAGGAGCAGGAAAAAGCAAAAAATTTCAGAATTGCACCTTGCAATGCGGAGAAATTACTGTTTGTGCTTTTACAATATTCATTGATTTTTGCCATTGAAAAACATCATGTTATTCATATACCAGAAATGTTTGAAGATACTGACTGAATGAAAGGAGCTGGCATCTAACTCTCTTTGAATCTTCTTTATCATGCTAAGAGGAGCAGGAAAAAGCAAAAAATTTCAGAATTGCACCTTGCAATGCGGAGAAATTACTGTTTGTGCATTTACAATATTCATTGATTTTTGCCATTGAAAAACGTCCAGAAATGATTGAAGCTACTGACTGAATGAAAGGAGCTGGCATCTCACTCTCTTTGAATCTTCTTTATCATGCTAAGAGGAGCAGGAAAAAGCAAAAAATTTCAGAATTGCACCTTGCAATGCGGAGAAATTACTGTTTGTGCATTTACAATATTCATTGATTTTTGCCATTGAAAAACGTCCAGAAATGATTGAAGCTACTGACTGAATGAAAGGAGCTGGCATCTCACTCTCTTTGAATCTTCTTTATCATGCTAAGAGGAGCAGGAAAAAGCAAAAAATTTCAGAATTGCAACTTGCAATGCGGAGAAATTACTGTTTGTGCATTTACAATATTCATTGATTTTTGCCATTGAAAAACATCATGTTATTCATATACCAGAAATGATTGAAGCTACTGACTGAATGAAAGGAGCTGGCATCTCACTCTCTTTGAATCTTCTTTATCATGCTAAGAGGAGCAGGAAAAAGCAAAAAATTTCAGAATTGCACCTTGCAATGCGGAGAAATTACTGTTTGTGCATTTACAATATTCATTGATTTTTGCCATTGAAAAACGTCAAGAAATGATTGAAGCTACTGACTGAATGAAAGGAGCTGGCAACTCACTCTCTTTGAATCTTCTTTATCATGCTAAGAGGAGCAGGAAAAAGCAAAAAATTTCAGAATTGCACCTTGCAATGCGGAGAAATTACTGTTTGTGCTTTTACAATATTCATTGATTTTTGCCATTGAAAAACATCATGTTATTCATATACAAGAAATGTTTGAAGCTACTGACTGAATGAAAGGAGCTGGCATCTCACTCTCTTTGAATCTTCTTTATCATGCTAAGAGGAGCAGGAAAAAGCAAAAAATTTCAGAATTGCACCTTGCAATGCGGAGAAATTACTGTTTGTGCATTTACAATATTCATTGATTTTTGCCATTGAAAAACGTCCAGAAATGATTGAAGCTACTGACTGAATGAAAGGAGCTGGCATCTCACTCTCTTTGAATCTTCTTTATCATGCTAAGAGGAGCAGGAAAAAGCAAAAAATTTCAGAATTGCACCTTGCAATGCGGAGAAATTACTGTTTGTGCTTTTACAATATTCATTGATTTTTGCCATTGAAAAACATCATGTTATTCATATACCAGAAATGTTTGAAGCTACTGACTGAATGAAAGGAGCTGGCATCTAACTCTCTTTGAATCTTCTTTATCATGCTAAGAGGAGCAGGAAAAAGCAAAAAATTTCAGAATTGCACCTTGCAATGCGGAGAAATTACTGTTTGTGCATTTACAATATTCATTGATTTTTGCCATTGAAAAACGTCCAGAAATGATTGAAGCTACTGACTGAATGAAAGGAGCTGGCATCTCACTCTCTTTGAATCTTCTTTATCATGCTAAGAGGAGCAGGAAAAAGCAAAAAATTTCAGAATTGCACCTTGCAATGCGGAGAAATTACTGTTTGTGCATTTACAATATTCATTGATTTTTGCCATTGAAAAACATCATGTTATTCATATACCAGAAATGATTGAAGCTACTGACTGAATGAAAGGAGCTGGCATCTTACTCTCTTTGAATCTTCTTTGTCATGCTAAGAGGAGCAGGAAAAAGCAAAAAATTTCAGAATTGCACCTTGCAATGCGGAGAAATTACTGTTTGTGCATTTACAATATTCATTGATTTTTGCCATTGAAAAACGTCCAGAAATGATTGAAGCTACTGACTGAATGAAAGGAGCTGGCATCTCACTCTCTTTGAATCTTCTTTATCATGCTAAGAGGAGCAGGAAAAAGCAAAAAATTTCAGAATTGCACCTTGCAATGCGGAGAAATTACTGTTTGTGCATTTACAATATTCATTGATTTTTGCCATTGAAAAACGTCCAGAAATGATTGAAGCTACTGACTGAATGAAAGGAGCTGGCATCTCACTCTCTTTGAATCTTCTTTATCATGCTAAGAGGAGCAGGAAAAAGCAAAAAATTTCAGAATTGCACCTTGCAATGCGGAGAAATTACTGTTTGTGCATTTACAATATTCATTGATTTTTGCCATTGAAAAACATCATGTTATTCATATACCAGAAATGTTTGAAGCTACTGACTGAATGAAAGGAGCTGGCATCTCACTCTCTTTGAATCTTCTTTATCATGCTAAGAGGAGCAGGAAAAAGCAAAAAATTTCAGAATTGCACCTTGCAATGCGGAGAAATTACTGTTTGTGCATTTACAATATTCATTGATTTTTGCCATTGAAAAACGTCCAGAAATGATTGAAGCTACTGACTGAATGAAAGGAGCTGGCATCTCACTCTCTTTGAATCTTCTTTATCATGCTAAGAGGAGCAGGAAAAAGCAAAAAATTTCAGAATTGCACCTTGCAATGCGGAGAAATTACTGTTTGTGCATTTACAATATTCATTGATTTTTGCCATTGAAAAACGTCCAGAAATGATTGAAGCTACTGACTGAATGAAAGGAGCTGGCATCTCACTCTCTTTGAAACTTCTTTATCATGCTAAGAGGAGCAGGAAAAAGCAAAAAATTTCAGAATTGCACCTTGCAATGCGGAGAAATTACTGTTTGTGCATTTACAATATTCATTGATTTTTGCCATTGAAAAACATCATGTTATTCATATACCAGAAATGTTTGAAGCTACTGACTGAATGAAAGGAGCTGGCATCTCACTCTCTTTGAATCTTCTTTATCATGCTAAGAGGAGCAGGAAAAAGCAAAAAATTTCAGAATTGCACCTTGCAATGCGGAGAAATTACTGTTTGTGCATTTACAATATTCATTGATTTTTGCCATTGAAAAACATCATGTTATTCATATACCAGAAATGTTTGAAGCTACTGACTGAATGAAAGGAGCTGGCATCTCACTCTCTTTGAATCTTCTTTATCATGCTAAGAGGAGCAGGAAAAAGCAAAAAAATTCAGAATTGCACCTTGCAATGTGGAGAAATTACTGTTTGTGCATTTACAATATTCATTGATTTTTACCATTGAAAAACGTCCAGAAATGATTGAAGCTACTGACTGAATGAAAGTAGCTGGCATCTCACTCTCTTTGAATCTTCTTTACCATGCTAAGAGGAGCAGGAAAAAGCAAAAAATTTCAGACTTGCACCTTGCAATGCGGAGAAATTACTGTTTGTGCATTTACAATATTCATTGATTTTTGCCATTGAAAAACATCATGTTATTCATATACCAGAAATGTTTGAAGCTACTGACTGAATGAAAGGAGCTGGCATCTCACTCTCTTTGAATCTTCTTTATCATGCTAAGAGGAGCAGGAAAAAGCAAAAAATTTCAGAATTGCACCTTGCAATGCGGAGAAATTACTGTTTGTGCATTTACAATATTCATTGATTTTTGCCATTGAAAAACGTCCAGAAATGATTGAAGCTACTGACTGAATGAAAGGAGCTGGCATCTCACTCTCTTTGAATCTTCTTTATCATGCTAAGAGGAGCAGGAAAAAGCAAAAAATTTCAGAATTGCACCTTGCAATGCGGAGAAATTACTGTTTGTGCATTTACAATATTCATTGATTTTTGCCATTGAAAAACGTCCAGAAATGATTGAAGCTACTGACTGAATGAAAGGAGCTGGCATCTCACTCTCTTTGAATCTTCTTTATCATGCTAAGAGGAGCAGGAAAAATCAAAAAATTTCAGAATTGCACCTTGCAATGCGGAGAAATTACTGTTTGTGCATTTACAATATTCATTGATTTTTGCCATTGAAAAACATGTTATTCATATACCAGAAATGTTTGAAGCTACTGACTGAATGAAAGGAGCTGGCACCTCACTCTCTTTGAATCTTCTTTATCATGCTAAGAGGAGCGGGAAAAAGCAAAAAATTTCAGAATTGCACCTTGCAATGCGGAGAAATTACTGTTTGTGCATTTACAATATTCATTGATTTTTGCCATTGAAAAACATCCAGAAATGATTGAAGGTACTGACTGAATGAAAGGAGCTGGCATCTCACTCTCTTTGAATCTTCTTTATCATGCTAAGAGGAGCAGGAAAAAGCAAAAAATTTCAGAATTGCACCTTGCAATGCGGAGAAATTACTGTTTGTGCATTTACAATATTCATTGATTTTTGCCATTGAAAAACGTCCAGAAATGATTGAAGCTACTGACTGAATGAAAGGAGCTGGCATCTCACTCTCTTTGAATCTTCTTTATCATGCTAAGAGGAGCAGGAAAAAGCAAAAAATTTCAGAATTGCACCTTGCAATGCGGAGAAATTACTGTTTGTGCTTTTACAATATTCATTGATTTTTGCCATTGAAAAACATCATGTTATTCATATACCAGAAATGTTTGAAGCTACTGACTGAATGAAAGGAGCTGGCATCTAACTCTCTTTGAATCTTCTTTATCATGCTAAGAGGAGCAGGAAAAAGCAAAAAATTTCAGAATTGCACCTTGCAATGCGGAGAAATTACTGTTTGTGCATTTACAATATTCATTGATTTTTGCCATTGAAAAATGTCCAGAAATGATTGAAGCTACTGACTGAATGAAAGGAGCTGGCATCTCACTCTCTTTGAATCTTCTTTATCATGCTAAGAGGAGCAGGAAAAAGCAAAAAATTTCAGAATTGCACCTTGCAATGCGGAGAAATTACTGTTTGTGCATTTACAATATTCATTGATTTTTGCCATTGAAAAACGTCCAGAAATGATTGAAGCTACTGACTGAATGAAAGGAGCTGGCATCTCACTCTCTTTGAATCTTCTTTATCATGCTAAGAGGAGCAGGAAAAAGCAAAAAATTTCAGAATTGCAACTTGCAATGCGGAGAAATTACTGTTTGTGCTTTTACAATATTCATTGATTTTTGCCATTGAAAAACATCATGTTATTCATATACCAGAAATTATTGAAGCTACTGACTGAATGAAAGGAGCTGGCATCTCACTCTCTTTGAATCTTCTTTATCATGCTAAGAGGAGCAGGAAAAAGCAAAAAATTTCAGAATTGCACCTTGCAATGCGGAGAAATTACTGTTTGTGCATTTACAATATTCATTGATTTTTGCCATTGAAAAACGTCCAGAAATGATTGAAGTTACTGACTGAATGAAAGGAGCTGGCATCTCACTCTCTTTGAATCTTCTTTATCATGCTAAGAGGAGCAGGAAAAAGCAAAAAATTTCAGAATTGCACCTTGCAATGCGGAGAAATTACTGTTTGTGCTTTTACAATATTCATTGATTTTTGCCATTGAAAAACATCATGTTATTCATATACAAGAAATGTTTGAAGCTACTGACTGAATGAAAGGAGCTGGCATCTCACTCTCTTTGAATCTTCTTTATCATGCTAAGAGGAGCAGGAAAAAGCAAAAAATTTCAGAATTGCACCTTGCAATGCGGAGAAATTACTGTTTGTGCATTTACAATATTCATTGATTTTTGCCATTGAAAAACGTCCAGAAATGATTGAAGCTACTGACTGAATGAAAGGAGCTGGCATCTCACTCTCTTTGAATCTTCTTTATCATGCTAAGAGGAGCAGGAAAAAGCAAAAAATTTCAGAATTGCACCTTGCAATGCGGAGAAATTACTGTTTGTGCATTTACAATATTCATTGATTTTTGCCATTGAAAAACGTCCAGAAATGATTGAAGCTACTGACTGAATGAAAGGAGCTGGCATCTCACTCTCTTTGAATCTTCTTTATCATGCTAAGAGGAGCAGGAAAAAGCAAAAAATTTCAGAATTGCACCTTGCAATGCGGAGAAATTACTGTTTGTGCATTTACAATATTCATTGATTTTTGCCATTGAAAAACATCATGTTATTCATATACCAGAAATGATTGAAGCTACTGACTGAATGAAAGGAGCTGGCATCTTACTCTCTTTGAATCTTCTTTGTCATGCTAAGAGGAGCAGGAAAAAGCAAAAAATTTCAGAATTGCACCTTGCAATGCGGAGAAATTACTGTTTGTGCATTTACAATATTCATTGATTTTTGCCATTGAAAAACGTCCAGAAATGATTGAAGCTACTGACTGAATGAAAGGAGCTGGCATCTCACTCTCTTTGAATCTTCTTTATCATGCTAAGAGGAGCAGGAAAAAGCAAAAAATTTCAGAATTGCACCTTGCAATGCGGAGAAATTACTGTTTGTGCATTTACAATATTCATTGATTTTTGCCATTGAAAAACGTCCAGAAATGATTGAAGCTACTGACTGAATGAAAGGAGCTGGCATCTCACTCTCTTTGAATCTTCTTTATCATGCTAAGAGGAGCAGGAAAAAGCAAAAAATTTCAGAATTGCACCTTGCAATGCGGAGAAATTACTGTTTGTGCATTTACAATATTCATTGATTTTTGCCATTGAAAAACGTCCAGAAATGATTGAAGCTACTGACTGAATGAAAGGAGCTGGCATCTCACTCTCTTTGAATCTTCTTTATCATGCTAAGAGGAGCAGGAAAAACCAAAAAATTTCAGAATTGCACCTTGCAATGCGGAGAAATTACTGTTTGTGCATTTACAATATTCATTGATTTTTGCCATTGAAAAACGTCCAGAAATGATTGAAGCTACTGACTGAATGAAAGGAGCTGGCATCTCACTCTCTTTGAATCTTCTTTATCATGCTAAGAGGAGCAGGAAAAAGCAAAAAATTTCAGAATTGCACCTTGCAATGCGGAGAAATTACTGTTTGTGCATTTACAATATTCATTGATTTTTGCCATTGAAAAACATCATGTTATTCATATACCAGAAATGTTTGAAGCTACTGACTGAATGAAAGGAGCTGGCATCTCACTCTCTTTGAATCTTCTTTATCATGCTAAGAGGAGCAGGAAAAAGCAAAAAATTTCAGAATTGCACCTTGCAATGCGGAGAAATTACTGTTTGTGCATTTACAATATTCATTGATTTTTGCCATTGAAAAACATCATGTTATTCATATACCAGAAATGTTTGAAGCTACTGACTGAATGAAAGGAGCTGGCATCTCACTCTCTTTGAATCTTCTTTATCATGCTAAGAGGAGCAGGAAAAAGCAAAAAATTTCAGAATTGCACCTTGCAATGCGGAGAAATTACTGTTTGTGCATTTACAATATTCATTGATTTTTGCCATTGAAAAACGTCCAGAAATGATTGAAGCTACTGACTGAATGAAAGGAGCTGGCATCTCACTCTCTTTGAATCTTCTTTATCATGCTAAGAGGAGCAGGAAAAATCAAAAAATTTCAGAATTGCACCTTGCAATGCGGAGAAATTACTGTTTGTGCATTTACAATATTCATTGATTTTTGCCATTGAAAAACATGTTATTCATATACCAGAAATGTTTGAAGCTACTGACTGAATGAAAGGAGCTGGCACCTCACTCTCTTTGAATCTTCTTTATCATGCTAAGAGGAGCGGGAAAAAGCAAAAAATTTCAGAATTGCACCTTGCAATGCGGAGAAATTACTGTTTGTGCATTTACAATATTCATTGATTTTTGCCATTGAAAAACATCCAGAAATGATTGAAGGTACTGACTGAATGAAAGGAGCTGGCATCTCACTCTCTTTGAATCTTCTTTATCATGCTAAGAGGAGCAGGAAAAAGCAAAAAATTTCAGAATTGCACCTTGCAATGCGGAGAAATTACTGTTTGTGCATTTACAATATTCATTGATTTTTGCCATTGAAAAACGTCCAGAAATGATTGAAGCTACTGACTGAATGAAAGGAGCTGGCATCTCACTCTCTTTGAATCTTCTTTATCATGCTAAGAGGAGCAGGAAAAAACAAAAAATTTCAGAATTGCACCTTGCAATGCGGAGAAATTACAGTTTGTGCATTTACAATATTCATTGATTTTTGCCATTGAAAAACATCCAGAAATGATTGAAGCTACTGACTGAATGAAAGGAGCTGGCATCTCACTCTCTTTGAATATTCTTTATCATGCTAAGAGGAGCAGGAAAAAGCAAAAAATTTCAGAATTGCACCTTGCAATGCGGAGAAATTACTGTTTGTGCATTTACAATATTCATTGATTTTTGCCATTGAAAAACATCATGTTATTCATATACCAGAAATGTTTGTAGCTACTGACTGAATGAAAGGAGCTGGCATCTCACTCTCTTTGAATCTTCTTTATCATGCTAAGAGGAGCAGGAAAAAGCAAAAAATTTCAGAATTGCACCTTGCAATGCGGAGAAATTACTGTTTGTGCATTTACAATATTCATTGATTTTTGCCATTGAAAAACATCATGTTATTCATATACCAGAAATGTTTGAAGCTACTGACTGAATGAAAGGAGCTGGCATCTCACTCTCTTTGAATCTTCTTTATCATGCTAAGAGGAGCAGGAAAAAGCAAAAAATTTCAGAATTGCACCTTGCAATGTGGAGAAATTACTGTTTGTGCATTTACAATATTCATTGATTTTTACCATTGAAAAACATCCAGAAATGATTGAAGCTACTGACTGAATGAAAGTAGCTGGCATCTCACTCTCTTTGAATCTTCTTTATCATGCTAAGAGGAGCAGGAAAAAGCAAAAAATTTCAGAATTGCACCTTGCAATGCAGAGAAATTACTGTTTGTGCATTTACAATATTCATTGATTTTTGCCATTGAAAAACATCATGTTATTCATATACCAGAAATGTTTGAAGCTACTGACTGAATGAAAGGAGCTGGCATCTCACTCTCTTTGAATCTTCTTTATCATGCTAAGAGGAGCAGGAAAAAGCAAAAAATTTCAGAATTGCACCTTGCAATGTGGAGAAATTACTGTTTGTGCATTTACAATATTCATTGATTTTTACCATTGAAAAACATCCAGAAATGATTGAAGCTACTGACTGAATGAAAGTAGCTGGCATCTCACTCTCTTTGTATCTTCTTTATCATGCTAAGAGGAGCAGGAAAAAGCAAAAAATTTCAGACTTGCACCTTGCAATGCGGAGAAATTACTGTTTGTGCATTTACAATATTCATTGATTTTTGCCATTGAAAAACATCATGTTATTCATATACCAGAAATGTTTGAAGCTACTGACTGAATGAAAGGAGCTGGCATCTCACTCTCTTTGAATCTTCTTTATCATGCTAAGAGGAGCAGGAAAAAGCAAAAAATTTCAGAATTGCACCTTGCAATGCGGAGAAATTACTGTTTGTGCATTTACAATATTCATTGATTTTTGCCATTGAAAAACGTCCAGAAATGATTGAAGCTACTGACTGAATGAAAGGAGCTGGCATCTCACTCTCTTTGAATCTTGTTTATCATGCTAAGAGGAGCAGGAAAAAGCAAAAAATTTCAGAATTGCACCTTGCAATGCGGAGAAATTACTGTTTGTGCATTTACAATATTCATTGATTTTTGCCATTGAAAAACGTCCAGAAATGATTGAAGCTACTGACTGAATGAAAGGAGCTGGCATCTCACTCTCTTTGAATCTTCTTTATCATGCTAAGAGGAGCAGGAAAAAGCAAAAAATTTCAGAATTGCACCTTGCAATGCGGAGAAATTACTGTTTGTGCATTTACAATATTCATTGATTTTTGCCATTGAAAAACATCATGTTATTCATATACCAGAAATGATTGAAGATACTGACTGAATGAAAGGAGCTGGCATCTCACTCTCTTTGAATCTTCTTTATCATGCTAAGAGGAGCAGGAAAAAGCAAAAAATTTCAGAATTGCACCTTGCAATGCGGAGAAATTACTGTTTGTGCATTTACAATATTCATTGATTTTTGCCATTGAAAAACGTCCAGAAATGATTGAAGCTACTGACTGAATGAAAGGAACTGGCATCTCACTCTCTTTGAATCTTCTTTATCATGCTAAGAGGAGCAGGAAAAAGCAAAAAATTTCAGAATTGCACCTTGCAATGCGGAGAAATTACTGTTTGTGCATTTACAAAATTCATTGATTTTTGCCATTGAAAAACATCATGTTATTCATATACCAGAAATGTTTGAAGCTACTGACTGAATGAAAGGAGCTGACATCTCACTCTCTTTGAATCTTCTTTATCATGCTAAGAGGAGCAGGAAAAAGCAAAAAATTTCAGAATTGCACCTTGCAATGCGGAGAAATTGCTGTTTGTGCATTTACAATATTCATTGATTTTTGCCATTGAAAAACATCCAGAAATGATTGAAGCTACTGACTGAATGAAAGGAGCTGGCATCTCACTCTCTTTGAATCTTCTTTATCATGCTAAGAGGAGCAGGAAAAAGCAAAAAATTTCAGAATTGCACCTTGCAATGCGGAGAAATTACTGTTTGTGCATTTACAATATTCATTGATTTTTGCCATTGAAAAACATCATGTTATTCATATACCAGAAATGTTTGAAGCTACTGACTGAATGAAAGGAGCTGGCATCTCACTCTCTTTGAATCTTCTTTATCATGCTAAGAGGAGCAGGAAAAAGCAAAAAATTTCAGAATTGCACCTTGCAATGCGGAGAAATTACTGTTTGTGCATTTACAATATTCATTGATTTTTGCCATTGTAAAACATCATGTTATTCATATACCAGAAATGTTTGAAGCTACTGACTGAATGAAAGGAGCTGGCATCTCACTCTCTTTGAATCTTCTTTATCATGCTAAGAGGAGCAGGAAAAAGCAAAAAATTTCAGAATTGCACCTTGCAATGTGGAGAAATTACTGTTTGTGCATTTACAATATTCATTGATTTTTACCATTGAAAAAGGTCCAGAAATGATTGAAGCTACTGACTGAATGAAAGTAGCTGGCATCTCACTCTCTTTGAATCTTCTTTATCATGCTAAGAGGAGCAGGAAAAAGCAAAAAATTTCAGACTTGCACCTTGCAATGCGGAGAAATTACTGTTTGTGCATTTACAATATTCATTGATTTTTGCCATTGAAAAACATCATGTTATTCATATACCAGAAATGTTTGAAGCTACTGACTGAATGAAAGGAGCTGGCATCTCACTCTCTTTGAATCATCTTTATCATGCTAAGATGAGCAGGAAAAAGCAAAAAATTTCAGAATCGCACCTTGCAATGCGGAGAAATTACTGTTTGTGCATTTACAATTTTCATTGATTTTTGCCATTGAAAAACGTCCAGAAATGATTGAAGGTACTGACTGAATGAAAGGAGCTGGCATCTCACTCTCTTTGAATCTTCTTTATCATGCTAAGAGGAGCAGGAAAAAGCAAAAAATTTCAGAATTGCACTTTGCAATGCGGAGAAATTACTGTTTGTGCATTTACAATATTCATTGATTTTTGCCATTGAAAAACGTCCAGAAATGATTGAAGCTACTGACTGAATGAAAGGAGCTGGCATCTCACTCTCCTTGAATCTTCTTTATCATGCTAAGAGGAGCAGGAAAAAGCAAAAAATTTCAGAATTGCACCTTGCAATGCGGAGAAATTACAGTTTGTGCATTTACAATATTCATTGATTTTTGCCATTGAAAAACATCCAGAAATGATTGAAGCTACTGACTGAATGAAAGGAGCTGGCATCTCACTCTCTTTGAATCTTCTTTATCATGCTAAGAGGAGCAGGAAAAAGCAAAAAATTTCAGAATTGCACCTTGCAATGCGGAGAAATTACTGTTTGTGCATTTACAATATTCATTGATTTTTGCCATTGAAAAACATCATGTTATTCATATACCAGAAATGTTTGAAGCTACTGACTGAATGAAAGGAGCTGGCATCTCACTCTCTTTGAATCTTCTTTATCATGCTAAGAGGAGCAGGAAAAAGCAAAAAATTTCAGAATTGCACCTTGCAATGCGGAGAAATTACTGTTTGTGCATTTACAATATTCATTGATTTTTGCCATTGAAAAACATGTTATTCATATACCAGAAATGTTTGAAGCTACTGACTGAATGAAAGGAGCTGGCACCTCACTCTCTTTGAATCTTTATCATGCTAAGAGGAGCGGGAAAAAGCAAAAAATTTCAGAATTGCACCTTGCAATGCGGAGAAATTACTGTTTGTGCATTTACAATATTCATTGATTTTTGCCATTGAAAAACGTCCAGAAATGATTGAAGGTACTGACTGAATGAAAGGAGCTGGCATCTCACTCTCTTTGAATCTTCTTTATCATGCTAAGAGGAGCAGGAAAAAGCAAAAAATTTCAGAATTGCACCTTGCAATGCGGAGAAATTACTGTTTGTGCATTTACAATATTCATTGATTTTTGCCATTGAAAAACGTCCAGAAATGATTGAAGCTACTGACTGAATGAAAGGAGCTGGCATCTCACTCTCTTTGAATCTTCTTTATTATGCTAAGAGGAGCAGGAAAAAGCAAAAAATTTCAGAATTGCACCTTGCAATGCGGAGAAATTACAGTTTGTGCATTTACAATATTCATTGATTTTTGCCATTGAAAAACATCCAGAAATGATTGAAGCTACTGACTGAATGAAAGGAGCTGGCATCTCACTCTCTTTGAATCTTCTTTATCATGCTAAGAGGAGCAGGAAAAAGCAAAAAATTTCAGAATTGCACCTTGCAATGCGGAGAAATTACTGTTTGTGCATTTACAATATTCATTGATTTTTGCCATTGAAAAACATCATGTTATTCATATACCAGAAATGTTTGAAGCTACTGACTGAATGAAAGGAGCTGGCATCTCACTCTCTTTGAATCTTCTTTATCATGCTAAGAGGAGCAGGAAAAAGCAAAAAATTTCAGAATTGCACCTTGCAATGTGGAGAAATTACTGTTTGTGCATTTACAATATTCATTGATTTTTACCATTGAAAAACGTCCAGAAATGATTGAAGCTACTGACTGAATGAAAGTAGCTGGCATCTCACTCTCTTTGAATCTTCTTTATCATGCTAAGAGGAGCAGGAAAAAGCAAAAAATTTCAGACTTGCACCTTGCAATGCGGAGAAATTACTGTTTGTGCATTTACAATATTCATTGATTTTTGCCATTGAAAAACATCATGTTATTCATATACCAGAAATGTTTGAAGCTACTGACTGAATGAAAGGAGCTGGCATCTCACTCTCTTTGAATCTTCTTTATCATGCTAAGAGGAGCAGGAAAAAGCAAAAAATTTCAGAATTGCACCTTGCAATGCGGAGAAATTACTGTTTGTGCATTTACGATATTCATTGATTTTTGCCATTGAAAAACGTCCAGAAATGATTGAAGCTACTGACTGAATGAAAGGAGCTGGCATCTCACTCTCTTTGAATCTTGTTTATCATGCTAAGAGGAGCAGGAAAAAGCTAAAAATTTCAGAATTGCACCTTGCAATGCGGAGAAATTACTGTTTGTGCATTTACAATATTCATTGATTTTTGCCATTGAAAAACATCCAGAAATGATTGAAGCTACTGACTGAATGAAAGGAGCTGGCATCTCACTCTCTTTGAATCTTCTTTATCATGCTAAGAGGAGCAGGAAAAAGCAAAAAATTTCAGAATTGCACCTTGCAATGCGGAGAAATTACTGTTTGTGCATTTACAATATTCATTGATTTTTGCCATTGAAAAACATCATGTTATTCATATACCAGAAATGTTTGAAGCTACTGACTGAATGAAAGGAGCTGGCATCTCACTCTCTTTGAATCTTCTTTATCATGCTAAGAGGAGCAGGAAAAAGCAAAAAATTTCATAATTGCACCTTGCAATGCGGAGAAATTACTGTTTGTGCATTTACAATATTCATTGATTTTTGCCATTGAAAAACGTCCAGAAATGATTGAAGCTACTGACTGAATGAAAGGAGCTGGCATCTCACTCTCTTTGAATCATGTTTATCATGCTAAGAGGAGCAGGAAAAAGCAAAAAATTTCAGAATTGCACCTTGCAATGCGGAGAAATTACTGTTTGTGCATTTACAATATTCATTGATTTTTGCCATTGAAAAACGTCCAGAAATTATTGAAGCTACTGACTGAATGAAAGGAGCTGGCATCTCACTCTCTTTGAATCTTCTTTATCATGCTAAGAGGAGCAGGAAAAAGCAAAAAATTTCAGAATTGCACCTTGCAATGCGGAGAAATTACTGTTTGTGCATTTACAATATTCATTGATTTTTGCCATTGAAAAACATCATGTTATTCATATACCAGAAATGATTGAAGCTACTGACTGAATGAAAGGAGCTGGCATCTCACTCTCTTTGAATCTTCTTTATCATGCTAAGAGGAGCAGGAAAAAGTAAAAAATTTCAGAATTGCACTATGCAATGCGGAGAAATTACTGTTTGTGCATTTATAATATTCAATGATTTTTGCCATTGAAAAACGTCCAGAAATGATTGAAGCTACTGACTGAACGAAAGGAGCTGGCATCTCACTCTCTTTGAATCTTCATCATGCTAAGAGGAGCAGGAAAAAGCAAAAAATTTCAGAATTGCACCTTGCAATGCGGAGAAATTACTGTTTGTGCATTTACAATATTCATTGATTTTTGCCATTGAAAAACATCATGTTATTCATATACCAGAAATGTTTGAAGCTACTGACTGAATGAAAGGAGCTGGCATCTCACTCTCTTTGAATCTTCTTTATCATGCTAAGAGGAGCAGGAAAAAGCAAAAAATTTCAGAATTGCAACTTGCAATGCGGAGAAATTACTGTTTGTGCATTTACAATATTCATTGATTTTTGCCATTGAAAAACGTCCAGAAATGATTGAAGCTACTGACTGAAAGAAAGGAGCTGGCATCTCACTCTCTTTGAATCTTCTTTATCATGCTAAGAGGAGCAGGTAAAAGCAAAAAATTTCAGAATTGCACCTTGCAATGCGGAGAAATTACTGTTTGTGCATTTACAATATTCATTGATTTTTGCCATTGAAAAACGTCCAGAAATGATTGAAGCTACTGACTGAATGAAAGGAGCTGGCATCTCACTCTCTTTGAATCTTGTTTATCATGCTAAGAGGAGCAGGAAAAAGCAAAAAATTTCAGAATTGCACCTTGCAATGCGGAGAAATTACTGTTTGTGCATTTGCAATATTCATTGATTTTTGCCATTGAAAAACGTCCAGAAATGATTGAAGCTACTGACTGAATGAAAGGAGCTGGCATCTCACTCTCTTTGAATCTTCTTTATCATGCTAAGAGGAGCAGGAAAAAGCAAAAAATTTCAGAATTGCACCTTGCAATGCGGAGAAATTACTGTTTGTGCATTTACAATATTCATTGATTTTTGCCATTGAAAAACATCATGTTATTCATATACCAGAAATGATTGAAGCTACTGACTGAATGAAAGGAGCTGGCATCTCACTCTCTTTGAATCTTCTTTATCATGCTAAGAGGAGCAGGAAAAAGCAAAAAATTTCAGAATTGCACCTTGCAATGCGGAGAAATTACTGTTTGTGCATTTACAATATTCATTGATTTTTGCCATTGAAAAACATCATGTTATTCATATACCAGAAATGTTTGAAGCTACTGACTGAATGAAAGGAGCTGGCATCTCACTCTCTTTGAATCTTCTTTATCATGCTAAGAGGAGCAGGAAAAAGCAAAAAATTTCAGAATTGCACCTTGCAATGCGGAGAAATTACTGTTTGTGCATTTACAATATTCATTGATTTTTACCATTGAAAAACGTCCAGAAATGATTGAGGCTACTGACTGAACGAAAGGAGCTGGCATCTCACTCTCTTTGAATCTTCTTTAACATGCTAAGAGGAGCAGGAAAAAGCAAAAAATTTCAGAATTGCACCTTGCAATGCGGAGAAATTACTGTTTGTGCATTTACAATATTCATTGATTTTTGCCATTGAAAAACATCATGTTATTCATATACCAGAAATGTTTGAAGCTACTGACTGAATGAAAGGAGCTGGCATCTCACTCTCTTTGAATCTTCTTTATCATGCTAAGAGGAGCAGGAAAAAACAAAAAATTTCAGAATTGCACCTTGCAATGCGGAGAAATTACTGTTTGTGCATTTACAATATTCATTGATTTTTGCCATTGAAAAACATCATGTTATTCATATACCAGAAATGATTGAAGCTACTGACTGAATGAAAGGAGCTGGCATCTCACTCTCTTTGAATCTTCTTTATCATGCTAAGAGGAGCAAGAAAAAGTAAAAAATTTCAGAATTGCACCTTGCAATGTGGAGAAATTACTGTTTGTGCATTTACAATATTCAATGATTTTTGCCATTGAAAAAAGTCCAGAAATGATTGAAGCTACTGACTCAATGAAAGGAGCTGGCATCTCACTCTCTTTGAATCTTCTTTATCATGCTAAGAGGAGCAGGAAAAAGCAAAAAATTTCAGAATTGCACCTTGCAATGCGGAGAAATTACTGTTTGTGCATTTACAATATTCATTGATTTTTGCCATTGAAAAACATCATGTTATTCATATACCAGAAATGTTTGAAGCTACTGACTGAATGAAAGGAGCTGGCATCTCACTCTCTTTGAATCTTCTTTATCATGCTAAGAGGAGCAGGAAAAAGCAAAAAATTTCAGAATTGCACCTTGCAATGCGGAGAAATTACTGTTTGTGCATTTACAATATTCATTGATTTTTGCCATTGAAAAACATGTTATTCATATACCAGAAATGTTTGAAGCTACTGACTGAATGAAAGGAGCTGGCATCTCACTCTCTTTGAATCTTCTTTATCATGCTAAGAGGAGCAGGAAAAAGCAAAAAATTTCAGAATTGCACCTTGCAATGCGGAGAAATTACAGTTTGTGCATTTACAATATTCATTGATTTTTGCCATTGAAAAACGTCCAGAAATGATTGAAGCTACTGACTGAATGAAAGGAGCTGGCATCTCACTCTCTTTGAATCTTCTTTATCATGCTAAGAGGAGCAGGAAAAAGTAAAAAATTTCAGAATTGCACTATGCAATGCGGAGAAATTACTGTTTGTGCATTTATAATATTCAATGATTTTTGCCATTGAAAAACGTCCAGAAATGATTGAAGCTACTGACTGAACGAAAGGAGCTGGCATCTCACTCTCTTTGAATCTTCATCATGCTAAGAGGAGCAGGAAAAAGCAAAAAATTTCAGAATTGCACCTTGCAATGCGGAGAAATTACTGTTTGTGCATTTACAATATTCATTGATTTTTGCCATTGAAAAACATCATGTTATTCATATACCAGAAATGTTTGAAGCTACTGACTGAATGAAAGGAGCTGGCATCTCACTCTCTTTGAATCTTCTTTATCATGCTAAGAGGAGCAGGAAAAAGCAAAAAATTTCAGAATTGCAACTTGCAATGCGGAGAAATTACTGTTTGTGCATTTACAATATTCATTGATTTTTGCCATTGAAAAACGTCCAGAAATGATTGAAGCTACTGACTGAATGAAAGGAGCTGGCATCTCACTCTCTTTGAATCTTGTTTATCATGCTAAGAGGAGCAGGAAAAAGCAAAAAATTTCAGAATTGCACCTTGCAATGCGGAGAAATTACTGTTTGTGCATTTGCAATATTCATTGATTTTTGCCATTGAAAAACGTCCAGAAATGATTGAAGCTACTGACTGAATGAAAGGAGCTGGCATCTCACTCTCTTTGAATCTTCTTTATCATGCTAAGAGGAGCAGGAAAAAGCAAAAAATTTCAGAATTGCACCTTGCAATGCGGAGAAATTACTGTTTGTGCATTTACAATATTCATTGATTTTTGCCATTGAAAAACATCATGTTATTCATATACCAGAAATGATTGAAGCTACTGACTGAATGAAAGGAGCTGGCATCTCACTCTCTTTGAATCTTCTTTATCATGCTAAGAGGAGCAGGAAAAAGCAAAAAATTTCAGAATTGCACCTTGCAATGCGGAGAAATTACTGTTTGTGCATTTACAATATTCATTGATTTTTGCCATTGAAAAACATCATGTTATTCATATACCAGAAATGTTTGAAGCTACTGACTGAATGAAAGGAGCTGGCATCTCACTCTCTTTGAATCTTCTTTATCATGCTAAGAGGAGCAGGAAAAAGCAAAAAATTTCAGAATTGCACCTTGCAATGCGGAGAAATTACTGTTTGTGCATTTACAATATTCATTGATTTTTACCATTGAAAAACGTCCAGAAATGATTGAGGCTACTGACTGAACGAAAGGAGCTGGCATCTCACTCTCTTTGAATCTTCTTTAACATGCTAAGAGGAGCAGGAAAAAGCAAAAAATTTCAGAATTGCACCTTGCAATGCGGAGAAATTACTGTTTGTGCATTTACAATATTCATTGATTTTTGCCATTGAAAAACATCATGTTATTCATATACCAGAAATGTTTGAAGCTACTGACTGAATGAAAGGAGCTGGCATCTCACTCTCTTTGAATCTTCTTTATCATGCTAAGAGGAGCAGGAAAAAACAAAAAATTTCAGAATTGCACCTTGCAATGCGGAGAAATTACTGTTTGTGCATTTACAATATTCATTGATTTTTGCCATTGAAAAACATCATGTTATTCATATACCAGAAATGATTGAAGCTACTGACTGAATGAAAGGAGCTGGCATCTCACTCTCTTTGAATCTTCTTTATCATGCTAAGAGGAGCAAGAAAAAGTAAAAAATTTCAGAATTGCACCTTGCAATGCGGAGAAATTACTGTTTGTGCATTTACAATATTCAATGATTTTTGCCATTGAAAAAAGTCCAGAAATGATTGAAGCTACTGACTCAATGAAAGGAGCTGGCATCTCACTCTCTTTGAATCTTCTTTATCATGCTAAGAGGAGCAGGAAAAAGCAAAAAATTTCAGAATTGCACCTTGCAATGCGGAGAAATTACTGTTTGTGCATTTACAATATTCATTGATTTTTGCCATTGAAAAACATCATGTTATTCATATACCAGAAATGTTTGAAGCTACTGACTGAATGAAAGGAGCTGGCATCTCACTCTCTTTGAATCTTCTTTATCATGCTAAGAGGAGCAGGAAAAAGCAAAAAATTTCAGAATTGCACCTTGCAATGCGGAGAAATTACTGTTTGTGCATTTACAATATTCATTGATTTTTGCCATTGAAAAACATCATGTTATTCATATACCAGAAATGTTTGAAGCTACTGACTGAATGAAAGGAGCTGGCATCTCACTCTCTTTGAATCTTCTTTATCATGCTAAGAGGAGCAGGAAAAAGCAAAAAATTTCAGAATTGCACCTTGCAATGCGGAGAAATTACTGTTTGTGCATTTACAATATTCATTGATTTTTGCCATTGAAAAACATGTTATTCATATACCAGAAATGTTTGAAGCTACTGACTGAATGAAAGGAGCTGGCATCTCACTCTCTTTGAATCTTCTTTATCATGCTAAGAGGAGCAGGAAAAAGCAAAAAATTTCAGAATTGCACCTTGCAATGCGGAGAAATTACAGTTTGTGCATTTACAATATTCATTGATTTTTGCCATTGAAAAACGTCCAGAAATGATTGAAGCTACTGACTGAATGAAAGGAGCTGGCATCTCACTCTCTTTGAATCTTCTTTATCATGCTAAGAGGAGCAGGAAAAAGCAAAAAATTTCAGAATTGCACCTTGCAATGCGGAGAAATTACTGTTTGTGCATTTACAATATTCATTGATTTTTGCCATTGAAAAACGTCCAGAAATGATTGAAGCTACTGACTGAATGAAAGGAGCTGGCATCTCACTCTCTTTGAATCTTCTTTATCATGCTAAGAGGAGCAGGAAAAAGCAAAAAATTTCAGAATTGCTCCTTGCATTGCGGAGAAATTACTGTTTGTGCATTTACAATATTCATTGATTTTTGCCATTGAAAAACATGTTATTCATATACCAGAAATGTTTGAAGCTACTGACTGAATGAAAGGAGCTGGCACCTCACTCTCTTTGAATCTTCTTTATCATGCTAAGAGGAGCAGGAAAAAGCAAAAAATTTCAGAATTGCACCTTGCAATGCGGAGAAATTACTGTTTGTGCATTTACAATATTCATTGATTTTTGCCATTGAAAACGTCCAGAAATGATTGAAGCTACTGACTGAATGAAAGGAGCTGGCATCTCACTCTCTTTGAATCTTCTTTATCATGCTAAGAGGAGCAGGAAAAAGCAAAAAATTTCAGAATTGCGCCTTGCAATGCGGAGAAATTAGTGTTTGTGCATTTACAAAATTCATTGATTTTTGCCATTGAAAAACATCATGTTATTCATTTACCAGAAATGATTGAAGCTACTGACTGAATGAAAGGAGCTGGCATCTCACTCTCTTTGAAACTTCTTTATCATGCTAAGAGGAGCAGGAAAAAGCAAAAAATTTCAGAATTGCACCTTGCAATGCGGAGAAATTACTGTTTGTGCATTTACAATATTCATTGATTTTTGCCATTGAAAAACGTCCAGAAATGATTGAAGCTACTGACTGAATGAAAGGAGCTGGCATCTCACTCTCTTTGAATCTTCTTTATCATGCTAAGAGGAGCAGGAAAAAGCAAAAAATTTCAGAATTGCACCTTGCAATGCGGAGAAATTACTGTTTGTGCATTTACAATATTCATTGATTTTTACCATTGAAAAACGTCCAGAAATGATTGAAGCTACTGACTGAATGAAAGTAGCTGGCATCTCACTCTCTTTGAATCTTCTTTATCATGCTAAGAGGAGCAGGAAAAAGCAAAAAATTTCAGACTTGCACCTTGCAATGCGGAGAAATTACTGTTTGTGCATTTACAATATTCATTGATTTTTGCCATTGAAAAACATCATGTTATTCATATACCAGAAATGTTTGAAGCTACTGACTGAATGAAAGGAGCTGGCATCTCACTCTCTTTGAATCTTCTTTATCATGCTAAGAGGAGCAGGAAAAAGCAAAAAATTTCAGAATTGCACCTTGCAATGCGGAGAAATTACTGTTTGTGCATTTACAATATTCATTGATTTTTGCCATTGAAAAACGTCCAGAAATGATTGAAGCTACTGACTGAATGAAAGGAGCTGGCATCTCACTCTCTTTGAATCTTCTTTATCATGCTAAGAGGAGCAGGAAAAAGCAAAAAATTTCAGAATTGCACCTTACAATGCGGAGAAATTACAGTTTGTGCATTTACAATATTCATTGATTTTTGCCATTGAAAAACGTCCAGAAATGATTGAAGCTACTGACTGAATGAAAGGAGCTGGCATCTCACTCTCTTTGAATCTTCTTTATCATGCTAAGAGGAGCAGGAAAAAGCAAAAAATTTCAGAATTGCACCTTGCAATGCGGAGAAATTACTGTTTGTGCATTTACAATATTCATTGATTTTTGCCATTGAAAAACGTCCAGAAATGATTGAAGCTACTGACTGAATGAAAGGAGCTGGCATCTCACTCTCTTTGAATCTTCTTTATCATGCTAAGAGGAGCAGGAAAAAGCAAAAAATTTCAGAATTGCACCTTGCAATGCGGAGAAATTACTGTTTGTGCATTTACAATATTCATTGATTTTTGCCATTGAAAAACATCATGTTATTCATATACCAGAAATGTTTGAAGCTACTGACTGAATGAAAGGAGCTGGCATCTCACTCTCTTTGAATCTTCTTTATCATGCTAAGAGGAGCAGGAAAAAGCAAAAAATTTCAGAATTGCACCTTGCAATGCGGAGAAATTACTGTTTGTGCAATTACAATATTCATTGATTTTTGCCATTGAAAAACGTCCAGAAATGATTGAAGCTACTGACTGAATGAAAGGAGCTGGCATCTCACTCTCTATGAATCTTCTTTATCATGCTAAGAGGAGCAGGAAAAGCAAAAAATTTCAGAATTGCACCTTGCAATGCGAAGAAATTACAGTTTGTGCATTTACAATATTCATTGACTTTTGCCATTGAAAAACATCCAGAAATGATTGAAGCTACTGACTGAATGAAAGGAGCTGGCATCTCACTCTCTTTGAATCTTCTTTATCATGCTAAGAGGAGCAGGAAAAAGCAAAAAATTTCAGAATTGCACCTTGCAATGCGGAGAAATTACTGTTTGTGCATTTACAATATTCATTGATTTTTGCCATTGAAAAACGTCCAGAAATGATTGAAGCTACTGACTGAATGAAAGGAGCTGGCATCTCACTCTCTTTGAATCTTCTTTATCATGCTAAGAGGAGCAGGAAAAAGCAAAAAATTTCAGAATTGCGCCTTGCAATGCGGAGAAATTACTGTTTGTGCATTTACAAAATTCATTGATTTTTGCCATTGAAAAACATCATGTTATTCATTTACCAGAAATGATTGAAGCTACTGACTGAATGAAAGGAGCTGGCATCTCACTCTCTTTAAATCTTCTTTATCATGCTAAGAGGAGCAGGAAAAAGCAAAACATTTCAGAATTGCACCTTGCAATGCGAAGAAATTACTGTTTGTGCATTTACAATATTCATTGATTTTTGCCATTGAAAAACGTCCAGAAATGATTGAAGCTACTGACTGAATGAAAGGAGCTGGCATCTCACTCTCTTTGAATCTTCTTTATCATGCTAAGAGGAGCAGGAAAAAGCAAAAAATTTCAGAATTGCACCTTGCAATGCGGAGAAATTACTGTTTGTGCATTTACAATATTCATTGATTTTTACCATTGAAAAACGTCCAGAAATGATTGAAGCTACTGACTGAATGAAAGTAGCTGGCATCTCACTCTCTTTGAATCTTCTTTATCATGCTAAGAGGAGCAGGAAAAAGCAAAAAATTTCAGACTTGCACCTTGCAATGCGGAGAAATTACTGTTTGTGCATTTACAATATTTATTGATTTTTGCCATTGAAAAACATCATGTTATTCATATACCAGAAATGTTTGAAGCTACTGACTGAATGAAAGGAGCTGGCATCTCACTCTCTTTGAATCTTCTTTATCATGCTAAGAGGAGCAGGAAAAAGCAAAAAATTTCAGAATTGCACCTTGCAATGCGGAGAAATTACTGTTTGTGCATTTACAATATTCATTGATTTTTGCCATTGAAAAACGTCCAGAAATGATTGAAGCTACTGACTGAATGAAAGGAGCTGGCATCTCACTCTCTTTGAATCTTCTTTATCATGCTAAGAGGAGCAGGAAAAAGCAAAAAATTTCAGAATTGCACCTTACAATGCGGAGAAATTACAGTTTGTGCATTTACAATATTCATTGATTTTTGCCATTGAAAAACGTCCAGAAATGATTGAAGCTACTGACTGAATGAAAGGAGCTGGAATCTCACTCTCTTTGAATCTTCTTTATCAAGTTAAGAGGAGCAGGAAAAAGCAAAAAATTTCAGAATTGCACCTTGCAATGCGGAGAAATTACTGTTTGTGCATTTACAATATTCATTGATTTTTGCCATTGAAAAACATGTTATTCATATACCAGAAATGTTTGAAGCTACTGACTGAATGAAAGGAGCTGGAACCTCACTCTCTTTGAATCTTCTTTATCATGCTAAGAGGAGCAGGAAAAAGCAAAAAATTTCAGAATTGCACCTTGCAATGCGGAGAAATTACTGTTTGTACATTTACAATATTCATTGATTTTTGCCATTGAAAAACGTCCAGAAATGATTGAAGCTACTGACTGAATGAAAGGAGCTGGCATCTCACTCACTTTGAATCTTCTTTATCATGCTAAGAGGAGCAGGAAAAAGCAAAAAATTTCAGAATTGCACCTTGCAATGCGGAGAAATTACTGTTTGTGCATTTACAATATTCATTGATTTTTGCCATTGAAAAACGTCCAGAAATGATTGAAGCTACTGACTGAATGAAAGGAGCTGGCATCTCACTCTCTTTGAATCTTCTTTATCATGCTAAGAGGAGCAGGAAAAAGCAAAAAATTTCAGAATTGCACCTTGCAATGCGGAGAAATTACTGTTTGTGCATTTACAATATTCATTGATTTTTGCCATTGAAAAACGTCCAGAAATGATTGAAGCTACTGACTGAATGAAAGGAGCTGGCATCTCACTCTCTTTGAATTTTCTTTATCATGCTAAGAGGAGCAGGAAAAAGCAAAAAATTTCAGAATTGCACCTTGCAATGCGGAGAAATTACTGTTTGTGCATTTACAATATTCATTGATTTTTGCCATTGAAAAACATGTTATTCATATACCAGAAATGTTTGAAGCTACTGACTGAATGAAAGGAGCTGGCACCTCACTCTCTTTGAATCTTCTTTATCATGCTAAGAGGAGCAGGATAAAGCAAAAAATTTCAGAATTGCACCTTGCAATGCGGAGAAATTACTGTTTGTGCATTTACAATATTCATTGATTTTTGCCATTGAAAAACGTCCAGAAATGATTGAAGCTACTGACTGAATGAAAGGAGCTGGCATCTCACTCTCTTTGAATCTTCTTTATCATGCTAAGAGGAGCTGGAAAAAGCAAAAAATTTCAGAATTGCACCTTGCAATGCGGAGAAATTACTGTTTGTGCATTTACAATATTCATTAATTTTTGCCATTGAAAAACATCATGTTATTCATATACCAGAAATGTTTGAAGCTACTGACTGAATGAAAGGAGCTGGCATCTCACTCTCTTTGAATCTTCTTTATCATGCTAAGAGGAGCAGGAAAAAGCAAAAAATTTCAGAATTGCACCTTGCAATGCGGAGAAATTACTGTTTGTGCATTTACAATATTCATTGATTTTTGCCATTGAAAAACGTCCAGAAATGATTGAAGCTACTGACTGAATGAAAGGAGCTGGCATCTCACTCTCTTTGAATCTTCTTTATCATGCTAAGAGGAGCAGGAAAAAGCAAAAAATTTCAGAATTGCACCTTGCAATGCGGAGAAATTACAGTTTGTGCATTTACAATATTCATTAATTTTTGCCATTGAAAAACGTCCAGAAATGATTGAAGCTACTGACTGAATGAAAGGAGCTGGCATCTCACTCTCTTTGAATCTTCTTTATCATGCTAAGAGGAGCAGGAAAAAGCAAAAAATTTCAGAATTGCTCCTTGCAATGCGGAGAAATTACTGTTTGTGCATTTACAATATTCATTGATTTTTGCCATTGAAAAACATGTTATTCATATACCAGAAATGTTTGAAGCTACTGACTGAATGAAAGGAGCTGGCACCTCACTCTCTTTGAATCTTCTTTATCATGCTAAGAGGAGCAGGAAAAAGCAAAAAATTTCAGAATTGCACCTTGCAATGCGGAGAAATTACTGTTTGTGCATTTACAATATTCATTGATTTTTGCCATTGAAAAACGTCCAGAAATGATTGAAGCTACTGACTGAATGAAAGGAGCTGGCATCTCACTCTCTTTGAATCTTCTTTATCATGCTAAGAGGAGCAGGAAAAAGCAAAAAATTTCAGAATTGCACCTTGCAATGCGGAGAAATTACTGTTTGTGCATTTACAATATTCATTGATTTTTGCCATTGAAAAACATCATGTTATTCATATACCAGAAATGATTGAAGCTACTGACTGAATGAAAGGAGCTGGCATCTCACTCTCTTTGAATCTTCTTTATCATGCTAAGAGGAGCAGGAAAATGTAAAAAATTTCAGAATTGCACCTTGCAATGCGGAGAAATTACTGTTTGTGCATTTACAATATTCAATGATTTTTGCCATTGAAAAACGTCCAGAAATGATTGAAGCTACTGACTGAACGAAAGGAGCTGGCATCTCACTCTCTTTGAATCTTCTTTATCATGCTAAGAGGAGCAGGAAAAAGCAAAAAATTTCAGAATTGCACCTTGCAATGCGGAGAAATTACTGTTTGTGCATTTACAATATTCATTGATTTTTGCCATTGAAAAACATCATGTTATTCATATACCAGAAATGTTTGAAGCTACTGACTGAATGAAAGGAGCTGGCATCTCACTCTCTTTGAATCTTCTTTATCATGCTAAGAGGAGCAGGAAAAAGCAAAAAATTTCAGAATTGCACCTTGCAATGCGGAGAAATTTCTGTTTGTGCATTTACAATATTCATTGATTTTTGCCATTGAAAAACGTCCAGAAATGATTGAAGCTACTGACTGAATGAAAGGAGCTGGCATCTCACTCTCTTTGAATCTTCTTTACCATGCTAAGGGGAGCAGGAAAAAGCAAAAAATTTCAGAATTGCACCTTGCAATGCGGAGAAATTACTGTTTGTGCATTTACAATATTCATTGATTTTTGCCATTGAAAAACGTCCAGAAATGATTGAAGCTACTGACTGAATGAAAGGAGCTGGCATCTCACTCTCTTTGAATCTTCTTTATCATGCTAAGAGGAGCAGGAAAAAGCAAAAAATTTCAGAATTGCACCTTACAATGCGGAGAAATTACAGTTTGTGCATTTACAATATTCATTGATTTTTGCCATTGAAAAACGTCCAGAAATGATTGAAGCTACTGACTGAATGAAAGGAGCTGGCATCTCACTCTCTTTGAATCTTCTTTATCATGCTAAGAGGAGCAGGAAAAAGCAAAAAAATTCAGAATTGCACCTTGCAATGCGGAGAAATTACTGTTTGTGCATTTACAATATTCATTGATTTTTGCCATTGAAAAACGTCCAGAAATGATTGAAGCTACTGACTGAATGAAAGGAGCTGGCATCTCACTCTCTTTGAATTTTCTTTATCATGCTAAGAGGAGCAGGAAAAAGCAAAAAATTTCAGAATTGCACCTTGCAATGCGGAGAAATTACAGTTTGTGCATTAACAATATTCATTGATTTTTGCCATTGAAAAACATGTTATTCATATACCAGAAATGTTTGAAGCTACTGACTGAATGAAAGGAGCTGGCACCTCACTCTCTTTGAATCTTCTTTATCATGCTAAGAGGAGCAGGAAAAAGCAAAAAATTTCAGAATTGCACCTTGCAATGCGGAGAAATTACTGTTTGTGCATTTACAATATTCATTGATTTTTGCCATTGAAAAACGTCCAGAAATGATTGAAGCTACTGACTGAATGAAAGGAGCTGGCATCTCACTCTCTTTGAATCTTCTTTATCATGCTAAGAGGAGCAGGAAAAAGCAAAAAATTTCAGAATTGCACCTTGCAATGCGGAGAAATTACTGTTTGTGCATTTACAATATTCATTGATTTTTGCTATTGAAAAACATCATGTTATTCATATACCAGAAATGTTTGAAGCTACTGATTGAATGAAAGGAGCTGGCATCTCACTCTCTTTGAATCTTCTTTATCATGCTAAGAGGAGCAGGAAAAAGCAAAAAATTTCAGAATTGCACCTTGCAATGCGGAGAAATTACTGTTTGTGCATTTACAATATTCATTGATTTTTGCCATTGAAAAACGTCCAGAAATGATTGAAGCTACTGACTGAATGAAAAGAGCTGGCATCTCACTCTCTTTGAATCTTCTTTATCATGCTAAGAGGAGCAGGAAAAAGCAAAAAATTTCAGAATTGCACCTTGCAATGCGGAGAAATTACAGTTTGTGCATTTACAATATTCATTGATTTTTGCCATTGAAAAACGTACAGAAATGATTGAAGCTACTGACTGAATGAAAGGAGCTGGCATCTCACTCTCTTTGAATCTTCTTTATCATGCTAAGAGGAGCAGGAAAAAGCAAAAAATTTCAGAATTGCTCCTTGCAATGCGGAGAAATTACTGTTTGTGCATTTACAATATTCATTGATTTTTGCCATTGAAAAACATGTTATTCATATACCAGAAATGTTTGAAGCTACTGACTGAATGAAAGGAGCTGGCACCTCACTCTCTTTGAATCTTCTTTATCATGCTAAGAGGAGCAGGAAAAAGCAAAAATTTCAGAATTGCACCTTGCAATGCGGAGAAATTACTGTTTGTGCATTTACAATATTCATTGATTTTTGCCATTGAAAAACGTCCAGAAATGATTGAAGCTACTGACTGAATGAAAGGAGCTGGCATCTCACTCTCTTTGAATCTTCTTTATCATGCTAAGAGGAGCAGGAAAAAGCAAAAAATTTCAGAATTGCACCTTGCAATGCGGAGAAATTACTGTTTGTGCATTTACAATATTCATTGATTTTTGCCATTGAAAAACGTCCAGAAATGATTGAAGCTACTGACTGAATGAAAGGAGCTGGCATCTCACTCTCTTTGAATCTTCTTTATCATGCTAAGAGGAGCAGGAGAAAGCAAAAAATTTCAGAATTGCACCTTGCAATGCGGAGAAATTACTGTTTGTGCATTTACAATATTCATTGATTTTTGCCATTGAAAAACGTCCAGAAATGATTGAAGCTACTGACTGAATGAAAGGAGCTGGCATCTCACTCTCTTTGAATCTTCTTTATCATGCTAAGAGGAGCAGGAAAAAGCAAAAAATTTCAGAATTGCACCTTGCAATGCGGAGAAATAACTGTTTGTGCATTTACAATATTCATTGATTTTTGCCATTGAAAAACGTTATTCATATACCAGAAATGTTTGAAGCTACTGACTGAATGAAAGGAGCTGGCACCTCACTCTCTTTGAATCTTCTTTATCATGCTAAGAGGAGCAGGAATAAGCAAAAAATTTCAGAATTGCACCTTGCAATGCGGAAAAATTACTGTTTGTGCATTTACAATATTCATTGATTTTTGCCATTGAAAAACGTCCAGAAATGATTGAAGCTACTGACTGAATGAAAGGAGCTGGCATCTCACTCTCTTTGAATCTTCTTTATCATGCTAAGAGGAGCAGGAAAAAGCAAAAAATTTCAGAATTGCACCTTGCAATGCGGAGAAATTACTGTTTGTGCATTTACAAAATTAATTGATTTTTGCCATTGAAAAACATCATGTTATTCATTTACCAGAAATGATTGAAGCTACTGACTGAATGTAAGGAGCTGGCATCTCACTCTCTTTGAATCTTCTTTATCATGCTAAGAGGAGCAGGAAAAAGCAAAAAATTTCAGAATTGCACCTTGCAATGCGGAGAAATTACTGTTTGTGCATTTACAATATTCATTGATTTTTGCCATTGAAAAACGTCCAGAAATGATTGAAGCTACTGACTGAATGAAAGGAGCTGGCATCTCACTCTCTTTGAATCTTCTTTATCATGCTAAGAGGAGCAGGAAAAAGCAAAAAATTTCAGAATTGCACCTTGCAATGCGGAGAAATTACTGTTTGTGCATTTACAATATTCATTGATTTTTGCCATTGAAAAACATCATGTTATTCATATACCAGAAATGTTTGAAGCTACTGATTGAATGAAAGGAGCTGGCATCTCACTCTCTTTGAATCTTCTTTATCATGCTAAGAGGAGCAGGAAAAAGCAAAAAATTTCAGAATTGCACCTTGCAATGCGGAGAAATTACTGTTTGTGCATTTACAATATTCATTGATTTTTGCCATTGAAAAACGTCCAGAAATGATTGAAGCTACTGACTGAATGAAAAGAGCTGGCATCTCACTCTCTTTGAATCTTCTTTATCATGCTAAGAGGAGCAGGAAAAAGCAAAAAATTTCAGAATTGCACCTTGCAATGCGGAGAAATTACAGTTTGTGCATTTACAATATTCATTGATTTTTGCCATTGAAAAACGTCCAGAAATGATTGAAGCTACTGACTGAATGAAAGGAGCTGGCATCTCACTCTCTTTGAATCTTCTTTATCATGCTAAGAGGAGCAGGAAAAAGCAAAAAATTTCAGACTTGCACCTTGCAATGCGGAGAAATTACTGTTTGTGCATTTACAATATTTATTGATTTTTGCCATTGAAAAACATCATGTTATTCATATACCAGAAATGTTTGAAGCTACTGACTGAATGAAAGGAGCTGGCATCTCACTCTCTTTGAATCTTCTTTATCATGCTAAGAGGAGCAGGAAAAAGCAAAAAATTTCAGAATTGCACCTTGCAATGCGGAGAAATTACTGTTTGTGCATTTACAATATTCATTGATTTTTGCCATTGAAAAACGTCCAGAAATGATTGAAGCTACTGACTGAATGAAAGGAGCTGGCATCTCACTCTCTTTGAATCTTCTTTATCATGCTAAGAGGAGCAGGAAAAAGCAAAAAATTTCAGAATTGCACCTTACAATGCGGAGAAATTACAGTTTGTGCATTTACAATATTCATTGATTTTTGCCATTGAAAAACGTCCAGAAATGATTGAAGCTACTGACTGAATGAAAGGAGCTGGCATCTCACTCTCTTTGAATCTTCTTTATCAAGTTAAGAGGAGCAGGAAAAAGCAAAAAATTTCAGAATTGCACCTTGCAATGCGGAGAAATTACTGTTTGTGCATTTACAATATTCATTGATTTTTGCCATTGAAAAACATGTTATTCATATACCAGAAATGTTTGAAGCTACTGACTGAATGAAAGGAGCTGGAACCTCACTCTCTTTGAATCTTCTTTATCATGCTAAGAGGAGCAGGAAAAAGCAAAAAATTTCAGAATTGCACCTTGCAATGCGGAGAAATTACTGTTTGTACATTTACAATATTCATTGATTTTTGCCATTGAAAAACGTCCAGAAATGATTGAAGCTACTGACTGAATGAAAGGAGCTGGCATCTCACTCACTTTGAATGTTCTTTATCATGCTAAGAGGAGCAGGAAAAAGCAAAAAATTTCAGAATTGCACCTTGCAATGCGGAGAAATTACTGTTTGTGCATTTACAATATTCATTGATTTTTGCCATTGAAAAACGTCCAGAAATGATTGAAGCTACTGACTGAATGAAAGGAGCTGGCATCTCACTCTCTTTGAATCTTCTTTATCATGCTAAGAGGAGCAGGAAAAAGCAAAAAATTTCAGAATTGCACCTTGCAATGCGGAGAAATTACTGTTTGTGCATTTACAATATTCATTGATTTTTGCCATTGAAAAACGTCCAGAAATGATTGAAGCTACTGACTGAATGAAAGGAGCTGGCATCTCACTCTCTTTGAATTTTCTTTATCATGCTAAGAGGAGCAGGAAAAAGCAAAAAATTTCAGAATTGCACCTTGCAATGCGGAGAAATTACTGTTTGTGCATTTACAATATTCATTGATTTTTGCCATTGAAAAACATGTTATTCATATACCAGAAATGTTTGAAGCTACTGACTGAATGAAAGGAGCTGGCACCTCACTCTCTTTGAATCTTCTTTATCATGCTAAGAGGAGCAGGATAAAGCAAAAAATTTCAGAATTGCACCTTGCAATGCGGAGAAATTACTGTTTGTGCATTTACAATATTCATTGATTTTTGCCATTGAAAAACGTCCAGAAATGATTGAAGCTACTGACTGAATGAAAGGAGCTGGCATCTCACTCTCTTTGAATCTTCTTTATCATGCTAAGAGGAGCTGGAAAAAGCAAAAAATTTCAGAATTGCACCTTGCAATGCGGAGAAATTACTGTTTGTGCATTTACAATATTCATTAATTTTTGCCATTGAAAAACATCATGTTATTCATATACCAGAAATGTTTGAAGCTACTGACTGAATGAAAGGAGCTGGCATCTCACTCTCTTTGAATCTTCTTTATCATGCTAAAAGGAGCAGGAAAAAGCAAAAAATTTCAGAATTGCACCTTGCAATGCGGAGAAATTACTGTTTGTGCATTTACAATATTCATTGATTTTTGCCATTGAAAAACGTCCAGAAATGATTGAAGCTACTGACTGAATGAAAGGAGCTGGCATCTCACTCTCTTTGAATCTTCTTTATCATGCTAAGAGGAGCAGGAAAAAGCAAAAAATTTCAGAATTGCACCTTGCAATGCGGAGAAATTACAGTTTGTGCATTTACAATATTCATTGATTTTTGCCATTGAAAAACGTCCAGAAATGATTGAAGCTACTGACTGAATGAAAGGAGCTGGCATCTCACTCTCTTTGAATCTTCTTTATCATGCTAAGAGGAGCAGGAAAAAGCAAAAAATTTCAGAATTGCTCCTTGCAATGCGGAGAAATTACTGTTTGTGCATTTACAATATTCATTGATTTTTGCCATTGAAAAACATGTTATTCATATACCAGAAATGTTTGAAGCTACTGACTGAATGAAAGGAGCTGGCACCTCACTCTCTTTGAATCTTCTTTATCATGCTAAGAGGAGCAGGAAAAAGCAAAAAATTTCAGAATTGCACCTTGCAATGCGGAGAAATTACTGTTTGTGCATTTACAATATTCATTGATTTTTGCCATTGAAAAACGTCCAGAAATGATTGAAGCTACTGACTGAATGAAAGGAGCTGGCATCTCACTCTCTTTGAATCTTCTTTATCATGCTAAGAGGAGCAGGAAAAAGCAAAAAATTTCAGAATTGCACCTTGCAATGCGGAGAAATTACTGTTTGTGCATTTACAATATTCATTGATTTTTGCCATTGAAAAACATCATGTTATTCATATACCAGAAATGATTGAAGCTACTGACTGAATGAAAGGAGCTGGCATCTCACTCTCTTTGAATCTTCTTTATCATGCTAAGAGGAGCAGGAAAATGTAAAAAATTTCAGAATTGCACCTTGCAATGTGGAGAAATTACTGTTTGTGCATTTACAATATTCAATGATTTTTGCCATTGAAAAACGTCCAGAAATGATTGAAGCTACTGACTGAACGAAAGGAGCTGGCATCTCACTCTCTTTGAATCTTCTTTATCATGCTAAGAGGAGCAGGAAAAAGCAAAAAATTTCAGAATTGCACCTTGCAATGCGGAGAAATTACTGTTTGTGCATTTACAATATTCATTGATTTTTGCCATTGAAAAACATCATGTTATTCATATACCAGAAATGTTTGAAGCTACTGACTGAATGAAAGGAGCTGGCATCTCACTCTCTTTGAATTTTCTTTATCATGCTAAGAGGAGCAGGAAAAAGCAAAAAATTTCAGAATTGCACCTTGCAATGCGGAGAAATTACTGTTTGTGCATTTACAATATTCATTGATTTTTGCCATTGAAAAACATGTTATTCATATACCAGAAATGTTTGAAGCTACTGACTGAATGAAAGGAGCTGGCACCTCACTCTCTTTGAATCTTCTTTATCATGCTAAGAGGAGCAGGATAAAGCAAAAAATTTCAGAATTGCACCTTGCAATGCGGAGAAATTACTGTTTGTGCATTTACAATATTCATTGATTTTTGCCATTGAAAAACGTCCAGAAATGATTGAAGCTACTGACTGAATGAAAGGAGCTGGCATCTCACTCTCTTTGAATCTTCTTTATCATGCTAAGAGGAGCTGGAAAAAGCAAAAAATTTCAGAATTGCACCTTGCAATGCGGAGAAATTACTGTTTGTGCATTTACAATATTCATTAATTTTTGCCATTGAAAAACATCATGTTATTCATATACCAGAAATGTTTGCAGCTACTGACTGAATGAAAGGAGCTGGCATCTCACTCTCTTTGAATCTTCTTTATCATGCTAAAAGGAGCAGGAAAAAGCAAAAAATTTCAGAATTGCACCTTGCAATGCGGAGAAATTACTGTTTGTGCATTTACAATATTCATTGATTTTTGCCATTGAAAAACGTCCAGAAATGATTGAAGCTACTGACTGAATGAAAGGAGCTGGCATCTCACTCTCTTTGAATCTTCTTTATCATGCTAAGAGGAGCAGGAAAAAGCAAAAAATTTCAGAATTGCACCTTGCAATGCGGAGAAATTACAGTTTGTGCATTTACAATATTCATTGATTTTTGCCATTGAAAAACGTCCAGAAATGATTGAAGCTACTGACTGAATGAAAGGAGCTGGCATCTCACTCTCTTTGAATCTTCTTTATCATGCTAAGAGGAGCAGGAAAAAGCAAAAAATTTCAGAATTGCTCCTTGCAATGCGGAGAAATTACTGTTTGTGCATTTACAATATTCATTGATTTTTGCCATTGAAAAACATGTTATTCATATACCAGAAATGTTTGAAGCTACTGACTGAATGAAAGGAGCTGGCACCTCACTCTCTTTGAATCTTCTTTATCATGCTAAGAGGAGCAGGAAAAAGCAAAAAATTTCAGAATTGCACCTTGCAATGCGGAGAAATTACTGTTTGTGCATTTACAATATTCATTGATTTTTGCCATTGAAAAACGTCCAGAAATGATTGAAGCTACTGACTGAATGAAAGGAGCTGGCATCTCACTCTCTTTGAATCTTCTTTATCATGCTAAGAGGAGCAGGAAAAAGCAAAAAATTTCAGAATTGCACCTTGCAATGCGGAGAAATTACTGTTTGTGCATTTACAATATTCATTGATTTTTGCCATTGAAAAACATCATGTTATTCATATACCAGAAATGATTGAAGCTACTGACTGAATGAAAGGAGCTGGCATCTCACTCTCTTTGAATCTTCTTTATCATGCTAAGAGGAGCAGGAAAATGTAAAAAATTTCAGAATTGCACCTTGCAATGTGGAGAAATTACTGTTTGTGCATTTACAATATTCAATGATTTTTGCCATTGAAAAACGTCCAGAAATGATTGAAGCTACTGACTGAACGAAAGGAGCTGGCATCTCACTCTCTTTGAATCTTCTTTATCATGCTAAGAGGAGCAGGAAAAAGCAAAAAATTTCAGAATTGCACCTTGCAATGCGGAGAAATTACTGTTTGTGCATTTACAATATTCATTGATTTTTGCCATTGAAAAACATCATGTTATTCATATACCAGAAATGTTTGAAGCTACTGACTGAATGAAAGGAGCTGGCATCTCACTCTCTTTGAATCTTCTTTATCATGCTAAGAGGAGCAGGAAAAAGCAAAAAATTTCAGAATTGCACCTTGCAATGCGGAGAAATTTCTGTTTGTGCATTTACAATATTCATTGATTTTTGCCATTGAAAAACGTCCAGAAATGATTGAAGCTACTGACTGAATGAAAGGAGCTGGCATCTCACTCTCTTTGAATCTTCTTTACCATGCTAAGGGGAGCAGGAAAAAGCAAAAAATTTCAGAATTGCACCTTGCAATGCGGAGAAATTACTGTTTGTGCATTTACAATATTCATTGATTTTTGCCATTGAAAAACGTCCAGAAATGATTGAAGCTACTGACTGAATGAAAGGAGCTGGCATCTCACTCTCTTTGAATCTTCTTTATCATGCTAAGAGGAGCAGGAAAAAGCAAAAAATTTCAGAATTGCACCTTACAATGCGGAGAAATTACAGTTTGTGCATTTACAATATTCATTGATTTTTGCCATTGAAAAACGTCCAGAAATGATTGAAGCTACTGACTGAATGAAAGGAGCTGGCATCTCACTCTCTTTGAATCTTCTTTATCATGCTAAGAGGAGCAGGAAAAAGCAAAAAAATTCAGAATTGCACCTTGCAATGCGGAGAAATTACTGTTTGTGCATTTACAATATTCATTGATTTTTGCCATTGAAAAACGTCCAGAAATGATTGAAGCTACTGACTGAATGAAAGGAGCTGGCATCTCACTCTCTTTGAATTTTCTTTATCATGCTAAGAGGAGCAGGAAAAAGCAAAAAATTTCAGAATTGCACCTTGCAATGCGGAGAAATTACAGTTTGTGCATTAACAATATTCATTGATTTTTGCCATTGAAAAACATGTTATTCATATACCAGAAATGTTTGAAGCTACTGACTGAATGAAAGGAGCTGGCACCTCACTCTCTTTGAATCTTCTTTATCATGCTAAGAGGAGCAGGAAAAAGCAAAAAATTTCAGAATTGCACCTTGCAATGCGGAGAAATTACTGTTTGTGCATTTACAATATTCATTGATTTTTGCCATTGAAAAACGTCCAGAAATGATTGAAGCTACTGACTGAATGAAAGGAGCTGGCATCTCACTCTCTTTGAATCTTCTTTATCATGCTAAGAGGAGCAGGAAAAAGCAAAAAATTTCAGAATTGCACCTTGCAATGCGGAGAAATTACTGTTTGTGCATTTACAATATTCATTGATTTTTGCCATTGAAAAACATCATGTTATTCATATACCAGAAATGTTTGAAGCTACTGATTGAATGAAAGGAGCTGGCATCTCACTCTCTTTGAATCTTCTTTATCATGCTAAGAGGAGCAGGAAAAAGCAAAAAATTTCAGAATTGCACCTTGCAATGCGGAGAAATTACTGTTTGTGCATTTACAATATTCATTGATTTTTGCCATTGAAAAACGTCCAGAAATGATTGAAGCTACTGACTGAATGAAAAGAGCTGGCATCTCACTCTCTTTGAATCTTCTTTATCATGCTAAGAGGAGCAGGAAAAAGCAAAAAATTTCAGAATTGCACCTTGCAATGCGGAGAAATTACAGTTTGTGCATTTACAATATTCATTGATTTTTGCCATTGAAAAACGTACAGAAATGATTGAAGCTACTGACTGAATGAAAGGAGCTGGCATCTCACTCTCTTTGAATCTTCTTTATCATGCTAAGAGGAGCAGGAAAAAGCAAAAAATTTCAGAATTGCTCCTTGCAATGCGGAGAAATTACTGTTTGTGCATTTACAATATTCATTGATTTTTGCCATTGAAAAACATGTTATTCATATACCAGAAATGTTTGAAGCTACTGACTGAATGAAAGGAGCTGGCACCTCACTCTCTTTGAATCTTCTTTATCATGCTAAGAGGAGCAGGAAAAAGCAAAAATTTCAGAATTGCACCTTGCAATGCGGAGAAATTACTGTTTGTGCATTTACAATATTCATTGATTTTTGCCATTGAAAAACGTCCAGAAATGATTGAAGCTACTGACTGAATGAAAGGAGCTGGCATCTCACTCTCTTTGAATCTTCTTTATCATGCTAAGAGGAGCAGGAAAAAGCAAAAAATTTCAGAATTGCACCTTGCAATGCGGAGAAATTACTGTTTGTGCATTTACAATATTCATTGATTTTTGCCATTGAAAAACGTCCAGAAATGATTGAAGCTACTGACTGAATGAAAGGAGCTGGCATCTCACTCTCTTTTAATCTTCTTTATCATGCTAAGAGGAGCAGGAGAAAGCAAAAAATTTCAGAATTGCACCTTGCAATGCGGAGAAATTACTGTTTGTGCATTTACAATATTCATTGATTTTTGCCATTGAAAAACGTCCAGAAATGATTGAAGCTACTGACTGAATGAAAGGAGCTGGCATCTCACTCTCTTTGAATCTTCTTTATCATGCTAAGAGGAGCAGGAAAAAGCAAAAAATTTCAGAATTGCACCTTGCAATGCGGAGAAATAACTGTTTGTGCATTTACAATATTCATTGATTTTTGCCATTGAAAAACGTTATTCATATACCAGAAATGTTTGAAGCTACTGACTGAATGAAAGGAGCTGGCACCTCACTCTCTTTGAATCTTCTTTATCATGCTAAGAGGAGCAGGAATAAGCAAAAAATTTCAGAATTGCACCTTGCAATGCGGAAAAATTACTGTTTGTGCATTTACAATATTCATTGATTTTTGCCATTGAAAAACGTCCAGAAATGATTGAAGCTACTGACTGAATGAAAGGAGCTGGCATCTCACTCTCTTTGAATCTTCTTTATCATGCTAAGAGGAGCAGGAAAAAGCAAAAAATTTCAGAATTGCACCTTGCAATGCGGAGAAATTACTGTTTGTGCATTTACGAAATTAATTGATTTTTGCCATTGAAAAACATCATGTTATTCATTTACCAGAAATGATTGAAGCTACTGACTGAATGTAAGGAGCTGGCATCTCACTCTCTTTGAATCTTCTTTATCATGCTAAGAGGAGCAGGAAAAAGCAAAAAATTTCAGAATTGCACCTTGCAATGCGGAGAAATTACTGTTTGTGCATTTACAATATTCATTGATTTTTGCCATTGAAAAACGTCCAGAAATGATTGAAGCTACTGACTGAATGAAAGGAGCTGGCATCTCACTCTCTTTGAATCTTCTTTATCATGCTAAGAGGAGCAGGAAAAAGCAAAAAATTTCAGAATTGCACCTTGCAATGCGGAGAAATTACTGTTTGTGCATTTACAATATTCATTGATTTTTGCCATTGAAAAACATCATGTTATTCATATACCAGAAATGTTTGAAGCTACTGATTGAATGAAAGGAGCTGGCATCTCACTCTCTTTGAATCTTCTTTATCATGCTAAGAGGAGCAGGAAAAAGCAAAAAATTTCAGAATTGCACCTTGCAATGCGGAGAAATTACTGTTTGTGCATTTACAATATTCATTGATTTTTGCCATTGAAAAACGTCCAGAAATGATTGAAGCTACTGACTGAATGAAAAGAGCTGGCATCTCACTCTCTTTGAATCTTCTTTATCATGCTAAGAGGAGCAGGAAAAAGCAAAAAATTTCAGAATTGCACCTTGCAATGCGGAGAAATTACAGTTTGTGCATTTACAATATTCATTGATTTTTGCCATTGAAAAACGTCCAGAAATGATTGAAGCTACTGACTGAATGAAAGGAGCTGGCATCTCACTCTCTTTGAATCTTCTTTATCATGCTAAGAGGAGCAGGAAAAAGCAAAAAATTTCAGAATTGCTCCTTGCAATGCGGAGAAATTACTGTTTGTGCATTTACAATATTCATTGATTTTTGCCATTGAAAAACATGTTATTCATATACCAGAAATGTTTGAAGCTACTGACTGAATGAAAGGAGCTGGCACCTCACTCTCTTTGAATCTTCTTTATCATGCTAAGAGGAGCAGGAAAAAGCAAAAATTTCAGAATTGCACCTTGCAATGCGGAGAAATTACTGTTTGTGCATTTACAATATTCATTGATTTTTGCCATTGAAAAACGTCCAGAAATGATTGAAGCTACTGACTGAATGAAAGGAGCTGGCATCTCACTCTCTTTGAATCTTCTTTATCATGCTAAGAGGAGCAGGAAAAAGCAAAAAATTTCAGAATTGCACCTTGCAATGCGGAGAAATTACTGTTTGTGCATTTACAATATTCATTGATTTTTGCCATTGAAAAACGTCCAGAAATGATTGAAGCTACTGACTGAATGAAAGGAGCTGGCATCTCACTCTCTTTGAATCTTCTTTATCATGCTAAGAGGAGCAGGAAAAAGCAAAAAATTTCAGAATTGCACCTTGCAATGCGGAGAAATTACTGTTTGTGCATTTACAATATTCATTGATTTTTGCCATTGAAAAACGTCCAGAAATGATTGAAGCTACTGACTGAATGAAAGGAGCTGGCATCTCACTCTCTTTGAATCTTCTTTATCATGCTAAGAGGAGCAGGAAAAAGCAAAAAATTTCAGAATTGCACCTTGCAATGCGGAGAAATAACTGTTTGTGCATTTACAATATTCATTGATTTTTGCCATTGAAAAACGTTATTCATATACCAGAAATGTTTGAAGCTACTGACTGAATGAAAGGAGCTGGCACCTCACTCTCTTTGAATCTTCTTTATCATGCTAAGAGGAGCAGGAATAAGCAAAAAATTTCAGAATTGCACCTTGCAATGCGGAAAAATTACTGTTTGTGCATTTACAATATTCATTGATTTTTGCCATTGAAAAACGTCCAGAAATGATTGAAGCTACTGACTGAATGAAAGGAGCTGGCATCTCACTCTCTTTGAATCTTCTTTATCATGCTAAGAGGAGCAGGAAAAAGCATAAAATTTCAGAATTGCACCTTGCAATGCGGAGAAATTACTGTTTGTGCATTTACAATATTCATTGATTTTTGCCATTGAAAAACGTCCAGAAATGATTGAAGCTACTGACTGATTGAAAGGAGCTGGCATCTCACTCTCTTTGAATCTTCTTTATCATGCTAAGAGGAGCAGGAAAAAGCAAAAAATTTCAGAATTGCGCCTTGCAATGCGGAGAAATTACTGTTTGTGCATTTACAAAATTCATTGATTTTTGCCATTGAAAAACATCATGTTATATATTTACCAGAAATGATTGAAGCTACTGACTGAATGTAAGGAGCTGGCATCTCACTCTCTTTGAATCTTCTTTATCATGCTAAGAGGAGCAGGAAAAAGCAAAAAATTTCAGAATTGCACCTTGCAATGCGGAGAAATTACTGTTTGTGCATTTACAATATTCGTTGATTTTTGCCATTGAAAAACGTCCAGAAATGATTGAAGCTACTGACTGAATGAAAGGAGCTGGCATCTCACTCTCTTTGAATCTTCTTTATCATGCTAAGAGGAGCAGGAAAAAGCAAAAAATTTCAGAATTGCACCTTGCAATGCGGAGAAATTACTGTTTGTGCATTTACAATATTCATTGATTTTTGCCATTGAAAAACATCATGTTATTCATATACCAGAAATGAATGAAGCTACTGACTGAATGAAAGGAGCTGGCATCTCACTCTCTTTGAATCTTCTTTATCATGCTAAGAGGAGCAGGAAAAAGTAAAAAATTTCAGAATTGCACCTTGCAATGCGGAGAAATTACTGTTTGTGCATTTACAATATTCAATGATTTTTGCCATTGAAAAACGTCCAGAAATGATTGAAGCTACTGACTGAACGAAAGGAGCTGGCGTCTCACTCTCTTTGAATCTTCTTTATCATGCTAAGAGGAGCAGGAAAAAGCAAAAAATTTCAGAATTGTACCTTGCAATGCGGAGAAATTGCTGTTTGTGCATTTACAATATTCATTGATTTTTGCCATTGAAAAACATCATGTTATTCATATACCAGAAATGTTTGAAGCTACTGACTGAATGAAAGGAGCTGGCATCTCACTCTCTTTGAATCTTTTTTATCATGCTAAGAGGAGCAGGAAAAAGCAAAAAATTTCAGAATTGCACCTTGCAATGCGGAGAAATTACTGTTTGTGCATTTACAATATTCATTGATTTTTGCCATTGAAAAACGTCCAGAAATGATTGAAGCTACTGACTGAATGAAAGGAGCTGGCATCTCACTCTCTTTGAATCTTCTTTATCATGCTAAGAGGAGCAGGAAAAAGCAAAAAATTTCAGAATTGCACCTTGCAATGCGGAGAAATTACTGTTTGTGCATTTACAATATTCATTGATTTTTGCCATTGAAAAACGTCCAGAAATGATTGAAGCTACTGACTGAATGAAAGGAGCTGGCATCTCACTCTCTTTGAATCTTCTTTATCATGCTAAGAGGAGCAGGAAAAAGCAAAAAATTTCAGAATTGCACCTTGCAATGCGGAGAAATTACTGTTTGTGCATTTACAATATTCATTGATTTTTGCCATTGAAAAACATCATGTTATTCATATACCAGAAATGATTGAAGCTACTGACTGAATGAAAGGAGCTGGCATCTCACTCTCTTTGAATCTTCTTTATCATGCTAAGAGGAGCAGGAAAAAGCAAAAAATTTCAGAATTGCACCTTGCAATGCGGAGAAATTACTGTTTGTGCATTTACAATATTCATTGATTTTTGCAATTGAAAAACGTCCAGAAATGATTGAAGCTACTGACTGAATGAAAGGAGCTGGCTTCTCACTCTCTTTGAATCTTCTTTATCATGCTAAGAGGAGCAGGAAAAAGCAAAAAATTTCAGAATTGCACCTTGCAATGCGGAGAAATTACTGTTTGTGCATTTACAATATTCATTGATTTTTGCCATTGAAAAACGTCCAGAAATGATTGAAGCTACTGACTGAATGAAAGGAGCTGGCATCTCACTCTCTTTGAATCTTGTTTATCATGCTAAGAGGAGCAGGAAAAAGCAAAAAATTTCAGAATTGCAACTTGCAATGCGGAGAAATTACTGTTTGTGCATTTAGAATATTCATTGATTTTTGCCATTGAAAAACGTCCAGAAATGATTGAAGCTACTGACTGAATGAAAGGAGCTGGCATCTCACTCTCTTTGAATCTTCTTTATCATGCTAAGAGGAGCAGGAAAAAGCAAAAAATCTCAGAATTGCACCTTGCAATGCGGAGAAATTACTGTTTGTGCATTTACAATATTCATTGATTTTTGCCATTGAAAAACATCATGTTATTCATATACCAGAAATGATTGAAGCTACTGACTGAATGAAAGCAGCTGGCATCTCACTCTCTTTGAATCTTCTTTATCATGCTAAGAGGAGCAGGAAAAAGTAAAAAATTTCAGAATTGCACCTTGCAATGCGGAGAAATTACTGTTTGTGCATTTACAATATTCAATGATTTTTGCCATTGAAAAACGTCCAGAAATGATTGAAGCTACTGACTGAATGAAAGGAGCTGGCATCTCACTCTCTTTGAATCTTCTTTATCATGCTAAGAGGAGCAGGATAAAGCAAAAAATTTCAGAATTGCACCTTGCAATGCGGAGAAATTACTGTTTGTGCATTTACAATATTCATTGATTTTTGCCATTGAAAAACATCATTTTATTCATATACCAGAAATGTTTGAAGCTACTGACTGAATGAAAGGAGCTGGCATCTCACTCTCCTTGAATCTTCTTTATCATGCTAAGAGGAGCAGGAAAAAGCAAAAAATTTCAGAATTGCACCTTGCAATGCGGAGAAATTACTGTTTGTGCATTTACAATATTCATTGATTTTTGCCATTGAAAAACATCATGTTATTCATATACCAGAAATGTTTGAAGCTACTGACTGAATGAAAGGAGCTGGCATCTCACTTCTTTGAATCTTCTTTATCATGCTAAGAGGAGCAGGAAAAAGCAAAAAATTTCAGAATTGCACCTTGCAATGCGGAGAAATTACTGTTTGTGCATTTACAATATTCATTGATTTTTGCCATTGAAAAACATCACGTTATTCATATACCAGAAATGATTGAAGCTACTGACTGAATGAAAGGAGCTGGCATCTCACTCTCTTTGAATCTTCTTTATCATGCTAAGAGGAGCAGGAAAAAGCAAAAAATTTCAGAGTTGCACCTTGCAATGCGGAGAAATTACTGTTTGTGCATTTACAATATTCATTGATTTTTGCAATTGAAAAACGTCCAGAAATGATTGAAGCTACTGACTGAATGAAAGGAGCTGGCATCTCACTCTCTTTGAATCTTCTTTATCATGCTAAGAGGAGCAGGAAAAAGCAAAAAATTTCAGAATTGCACCTTGCAATGCGGAGAAATTACTGTTTGTGCATTTACAATATTCATTGATTTTTGCCATTGAAAAACATCATGTTATTCATATACCAGGAATGTTTGAAGCTACTGACTGAATGAAAGGAGCTGGCATCTCACTCTCTTTGAATCTTCTTTATCATGCTAAGAGGAGCAGGAAAAAGCAAAAAATTTCAGAATTGCACCTTGCAATGCGGAGAAATTACTGTTTGTGCATTTACAATATTCATTGATTTTTGCCATTGAAAAACGTCCAGAAATGATTGAAGCTACTGACTGAATGAAAGGAGCTGGCATCTCACTCTCTTTTAATCTTGTTTATCATGCTAAGAGGAGCAGGAAAAAGCAAAAAATTTCAGAATTGCACCTTGCAATGCGGAGAAATTACTGTTTGTGCATTTACAATATTCATTGATTTTTGCCATTGAAAAACGTCCAGAAATGATTGAAGCTACTGACTGAATGAAAGGAGCTGGCATCTCACTCTCTTTGAATCTTCTTTATCATGCTAAGAGGAGCAGGAAAAAGCAAAAAATTTCAGAATTGCACCTTGCAATGCGGAGAAATTACTGTTTGTGCATTTACAATATTCATTGATTTTTGCCATTGAAAAACATCATGTTATTCATATACCAGAAATGATTGAAGCTACTGACTGAATGAAAGGAGCTGGCATCTCACTCTCTTTGAATCTTCTTTATCATGCTAAGAGGAGCAGGAAAAAGTAAAAAATTTCAGAATTGCACCTTGCAATGCGGAGAAATTACTGTTTGTGCATTTACAATATTCAATGATTTTTGCCATTGAAAAACGTCCAGAAATGATTGAAGCTACTGACTGAATGAAAGGAGCTGGCATCTCACTCTCTTTGAATCTTCTTTATCATGCTAAGAGGAGCAGGAAAAAGCAAAAAATTTCAGAATTGCACCTTGCAATGCGGAGAAATTACTGTTTGTGCATTTACAATATTCATTGATTTTTGCCATTGAAAAACATCATGTTATTCATATACCAGGAATGTTTGAAGCTACTGACTGAATGAAAGGAGCTGGCATCTCACTCTCTTTGAATCTTCTTTATCATGCTAAGAGGAGCAGGAAAAAGCAAAAAATTTCAGAATTGCACCTTGCAATGCGGAGAAATTACTGTTTGTGCATTTACAATATTCATTGATTTTTGCCATTGAAAAACGTCCAGAAATGATTGAAGCTACTGACTGAATGAAAGGAGCTGGCATCTCACTCTCTTTTAATCTTGTTTATCATGCTAAGAGGAGCAGGAAAAAGCAAAAAATTTCAGAATTGCACCTTGCAATGCGGAGAAATTACTGTTTGTGCATTTACAATATTCATTGATTTTTGCCATTGAAAAACGTCCAGAAATGATTGAAGCTACTGACTGAATGAAAGGAGCTGGCATCTCACTCTCTTTGAATCTTCTTTATCATGCTAAGAGGAGCAGGAAAAAGCAAAAAATTTCAGAATTGCACCTTGCAATGCGGAGAAATTACTGTTTGTGCATTTACAATATTCATTGATTTTTGCCATTGAAAAACATCATGTTATTCATATACCAGAAATGTTTGAAGCTACTGACTGAATGAAAGGAGCTGGCATCTCACTCTCTTTGAATCTTCTTTATCATGCTAAGAGGAGCAGGAAAAAGTAAAAAATTTCAGAATTGCACCTTGCAATGCGGAGAAATTACTGTTTGTGCATTTACAATATTCAATGATTTTTGCCATTGAAAAACGTCCAGAAATGATTGAAGCTACTGACTGAATGAAAGGAGCTGGCATCTCACTCTCTTTGAATCTTCTTTATCATGCTAAGAGGAGCAGGATAAAGCAAAAAATTTCAGAATTGCACCTTGCAATGCGGAGAAATTACTGTTTGTGCATTTACAATATTCATTGATTTTTGCCATTGAAAAACATCATTTTATTCATATACCAGAAATGTTTGAAGCTACTGACTGAATGAAAGGAGCTGGCATCTCACTCTCCTTGAATCTTCTTTATCATGCTAAGAGGAGCAGGAAAAAGCAAAAAATTTCAGAATTGCACCTTGCAATGCGGAGAAATTACTGTTTGTGCATTTACAATATTCATTGATTTTTGCCATTGAAAAACATCATGTTATTCATATACCAGAAATGTTTGAAGCTACTGACTGAATGAAAGGAGCTGGCATCTCACTCTCTTTGAATCTTCTTTATCATGCTAAGAGGAGCAGGAAAAAGCAAAAAATTTCAGAATTGCACCTTGCAATGCGGAGAAATTACTGTTTGTGCATTTACAATATTCATTGATTTTTGCCATTGAAAAACATCACGTTATTCATATACCAGAAATGATTGAAGCTACTGACTGAATGAAAGGAGCTGGCATCTCACTCTCTTTGAATCTTCTTTATCATGCTAAGAGGAGCAGGAAAAAGCAAAAAATTTCAGAGTTGCACCTTGCAATGCGGAGAAATTACTGTTTGTGCATTTACAATATTCATTGATTTTTGCAATTGAAAAACGTCCAGAAATGATTGAAGCTACTGACTGAATGAAAGGAGCTGGCATCTCACTCTCTTTGAATCTTCTTTATCATGCTAAGAGGAGCAGGAAAAAGCAAAAAATTTCAGAATTGCACCTTGCAATGCGGAGAAATTACTGTTTGTGCATTTACAATATTCATTGATTTTTGCCATTGAAAAACATCATGTTATTCATATACCAGGAATGTTTGAAGCTACTGACTGAATGAAAGGAGCTGGCATCTCACTCTCTTTGAATCTTCTTTATCATGCTAAGAGGAGCAGGAAAAAGCAAAAAATTTCAGAATTGCACCTTGCAATGCGGAGAAATTACTGTTTGTGCATTTACAATATTCATTGATTTTTGCCATTGAAAAACGTCCAGAAATGATTGAAGCTACTGACTGAATGAAAGGAGCTGGCATCTCACTCTCTTTTAATCTTGTTTATCATGCTAAGAGGAGCAGGAAAAAGCAAAAAATTTCAGAATTGCACCTTGCAATGCGGAGAAATTACTGTTTGTGCATTTACAATATTCATTGATTTTTGCCATTGAAAAACGTCCAGAAATGATTGAAGCTACTGACTGAATGAAAGGAGCTGGCATCTCACTCTCTTTGAATCTTCTTTATCATGCTAAGAGGAGCAGGAAAAAGCAAAAAATTTCAGAATTGCACCTTGCAATGCGGAGAAATTACTGTTTGTTCATTTACAATATTCATTGATTTTTGCCATTGAAAAACATCATGTTATTCATATACCAGAAATGATTGAAGCTACTGACTGAATGAAAGGAGCTGGCATCTCACTCTCTTTGAATCTTCTTTATCATGCTAAGAGGAGCAGGAAAAAGTAAAAAATTTCAGAATTGCACCTTGCAATGCGGAGAAATTACTGTTTGTGCATTTACAATATTCAATGATTTTTGCCATTGAAAAACGTCCAGAAATGATTGAAGCTACTGACTGAATGAAAGGAGCTGGCATCTCACTCTCTTTGAATCTTCTTTATCATGCTAAGAGGAGCAGGAAAAAGCAAAAAATTTCAGAATTGCACCTTGCAATGCGGAGAAATTACTGTTTGTGCATTTACAATATTCATTGATTTATGCCATTGAAAAACATCATGTTATTCATATACCAGGAATGTTTGAAGCTACTGACTGAATGAAAGGAGCTGGCATCTCACTCTCTTTGAATCTTCTTTATCATGCTAAGAGGAGCAGGAAAAAGCAAAAAATTTCAGAATTGCACCTTGCAATGCGGAGAAATTACTGTTTGTGCATTTACAATATTCATTGATTTTTGCCATTGAAAAACGTCCAGAAATGATTGAAGCTACTGACTGAATGAAAGGAGCTGGCATCTCACTCTCTTTTAATCTTGTTTATCATGCTAAGAGGAGCAGGAAAAAGCAAAAAATTTCAGAATTGCACCTTGCAATGCGGAGAAATTACTGTTTGTGCATTTACAATATTCATTGATTTTTGCCATTGAAAAACGTCCAGAAATGATTGAAGCTACTGACTGAATGAAAGGAGCTGGCATCTCACTCTCTTTGAATCTTCTTTATCATGCTAAGAGGAGCAGGAAAAAGCAAAAAATTTCAGAATTGCACCTTGCAATGCGGAGAAATTACTGTTTGTGCATTTACAATATTCATTGATTTTTGCCATTGAAAAACATCATGTTATTCATATACCAGAAATGATTGAAGCTACTGACTGAATGAAAGGAGCTGGCATCTCACTCTCTTTGAATCTTCTTTATCATGCTAAGAGGAGCAGGAAAAAGTAAAAAATTTCAGAATTGCACCTTGCAATGCGGAGAAATTACTGTTTGTGCATTTACAATATTCAATGATTTTTGCCATTGAAAAACGTCCAGAAATGATTGAAGCTACTGACTGAATGAAAGGAGCTGGCATCTCACTCTCTTTGAATCTTCTTTATCATGCTAATAGGAGCAGGAAAAAGCAAAAAATTTCAGAATTGCACCTTGCAATGCGGAGAAATTACTGTTTGTGCATTTACAATATTCATTGATTTTTGCCATTGAAAAACATCATGTTATTCATATACCAGAAATGATTGAAGCTACTGACTGAATGAAAGGAGCTGGCATCTCACTCTCTTTGAATCTTCTTTATCATGCTAAGAGGAGCAGGAAAAAGTAAAAAATTTCAGAATTGCACCTTGCAATGCGGAGAAATTACTGTTTGTGCATTTACAATATTCAATGATTTTTGCCTTTGAAAAACGTCCAGAAATGATTGAAGCTACTGACTGAACGAAAGGAGCTGGCATCTCACTCTCTTTGAATCTTCTTTATCATGCTAAGAGGAGCAGGAAAAAGCAAAAAATTTCAGAATTGCACCTTGCAATGCGGAGAAATTACTGTTTGTGCATTTACAATATTCATTGATTTTTGCCATTGAAAAACATCATGTTATTCATATACCAGAAATGATTGATGCTACTGACTGAATGAAAGGAGCTGGCATCTCACTCTCTTTGAATCTTCTTTATCATGCTAAGAGGAGCAGGAAAAAGCAAAAAATTTCAGAATTGCACCTTGCAATGCGGAGAAATTACTGTTTGTGCATTTACAATATTCATTGATTTTTGCCATTGAAAAACATCATGTTATTCATATACCAGAAATGTTTGAAGCTACTGACTGAATGAAAGGAGCTGGCATCTCACTCTCTTTGAATCTTCTTTATCATGCTAAGAGGAGCAGGAAAAAGCAAAAAATTTCAGAATTGCACCTTGCAATGCGGAGAAATTACTGTTTGTGCATTTACAATATTCATTGATTTTTGCAATTGAAAAACGTCCAGAAATGATTGAAGCTACTGACTGAATGAAAGGAGCTGGCATCTCACTCTCTTTGAATCTTCTTTATCATGCTAAGAGGAGCAGGAAAAAGCAAAAAATTTCAGAATTGCACCTTGCAATGCGGAGAAATTACTGTTTGTGCATTTACAATATTCATTGATTTTTGCCATTGAAAAACATTATGTTATTCATATACCAGGAATGTTTGAAGCTACTGACTGAATGAAAGGAGCTGGCATCTCACTCTCTTTGAATCTTCTTTATCATGCTAAGAGGAGCAGGAAAAAGTAAAAAATTTCAGAATTGCACCTTGCAATGCGGAGAAATTACTGTTTGTGCATTTACAATATTCAATGATTTTTGCCATTGAAAAACGTCCAGAAATGATTGAAGCTACTGACTGAATGAAAGGAGCTGGCATCTCACTCTCTTTGAATCTTCTTTATCATGCTAAGAGGAGCAGGAAAAAGCAAAAAATTTCAGAATTGCACCTTGCAATGCGGAGAAATTACTGTTTGTGCATTTACAATATTCATTGATTTTTGCCATTGAAAAACATCATGTTATTCATATACCAGAAATGATTGAAGCTACTGACTGAATGAAAGGAGCTGGCATCTCACTCTCTTTGAATCTTCTTTATCATGCTAAGAGGAGCAGGAAAAAGTAAAAAATTTCAGAATTGCACCTTGCAATGCGGAGAAATTACTGTTTGTGCATTTACAATATTCAATGATTTTTGCCTTTGAAAAACGTCCAGAAATGATTGAAGCTACTGACTGAACGAAAGGAGCTGGCATCTCACTCTCTTTGAATCTTCTTTATCATGCTAAGAGGAGCAGGAAAAAGCAAAAAATTTCAGAATTGCACCTTGCAATGCGGAGAAATTACTGTTTGTGCATTTACAATATTCATTGATTTTTGCCATTGAAAAACATCATGTTATTCATATACCAGAAATGATTGATGCTACTGACTGAATGAAAGGAGCTGGCATCTCACTCTCTTTGAATCTTCTTTATCATGCTAAGAGGAGCAGGAAAAAGCAAAAAATTTCAGAATTGCACCTTGCAATGCGGAGAAATTACTGTTTGTGCATTTACAATATTCATTGATTTTTGCCATTGAAAAACATCATGTTATTCATATACCAGAAATGTTTGAAGCTACTGACTGAATGAAAGGAGCTGGCATCTCACTCTCTTTGAATCTTCTTTATCATGCTAAGAGGAGCAGGAAAAAGTAAAAAATTTCAGAATTGCACCTTGCAATGCGGAGAAATTACTGTTTGTGCATTTACAATATTCAATGATTTTTGCCATTGAAAAACGTCCAGAAATGATTGAAGCTACTGACTGAATGAAAGGAGCTGGCATCTCACTCTCTTTGAATCTTCTTTATCATGCTAAGAGGAGCAGGAAAAAGCAAAAAATTTCAGAATTGCACCTTGCAATGCGGAGAAATTACTGTTTGTGCATTTACAATATTCATTGATTTTTGCCATTGAAAAACATCATGTTATTCATATACCAGAAATGATTGAAGCTACTGACTGAATGAAAGGAGCTGGCATCTCACTCTCTTTGAATCTTCTTTATCATGCTAAGAGGAGCAGGAAAAAGTAAAAAATTTCAGAATTGCACCTTGCAATGCGGAGAAATTACTGTTTGTGCATTTACAATATTCAATGATTTTTGCCTTTGAAAAACGTCCAGAAATGATTGAAGCTACTGACTGAACGAAAGGAGCTGGCATCTCACTCTCTTTGAATCTTCTTTATCATGCTAAGAGGAGCAGGAAAAAGCAAAAAATTTCAGAATTGCACCTTGCAATGCGGAGAAATTACTGTTTGTGCATTTACAATATTCATTGATTTTTGCCATTGAAAAACATCATGTTATTCATATACCAGAAATGATTGATGCTACTGACTGAATGAAAGGAGCTGGCATCTCAATCTCTTTGAATCTTCTTTATCATGCTAAGAGGAGCAGGAAAAAGCAAAAAATTTCAGAATTGCACCTTGCAATGCGGAGAAATTACTGTTTGTGCATTTACAATATTCATTGATTTTTGCCATTGAAAAACATCATGTTATTCATATACCAGAAATGTTTGAAGCTACTGACTGAATGAAAGGAGCTGGCATCTCACTCTCTTTGAATCTTCTTTATCATGCTAAGAGGAGCAGGAAAAAGCAAAAAATTTCAGAATTGCACCTTGCAATGCGGAGAAATTACTGTTTGTGCATTTACAATATTCATTGATTTTTGCAATTGAAAAACGTCCAGAAATGATTGAAGCTACTGACTGAATGAAAGGAGCTGGCATCTCACTCTCTTTGAATCTTCTTTATCATGCTAAGAGGAGCAGGAAAAAGCAAAAAATTTCAGAATTGCACCTTGCAATGCGGAGAAATTACTGTTTGTGCATTTACAATATTCATTGATTTTTGCCATTGAAAACCATTATGTTATTCATATACCAGGAATGTTTGAAGCTACTGACTGAATGAAAGGAGCTGGCATCTCACTCTCTTTGAATCTTCTTTATCATGCTAAGAGGAGCAGGAAAAAGTAAAAAATTTCAGAATTGCACCTTGCAATGCGGAGAAATTACTGTTTGTGCATTTACAATATTCATTGATTTTTGCAATTGAAAAACGTCCAGAAATGATTGAAGCTACTGACTGAATGAAAGGAGCTGGCATCTCACTCTCTTTGAATCTTGTTTATCATGCTAAGAGAAGCAGGAAAAAGCAAAAAATTTCAGAATTGCACCTTGCAATGCGAAGAAATTACTGTTTGTGCATTTACAATATTCATTGATGTTTGCCATTGAAAAACGTCCAGAAATGATTGAAGCTACTGACTGAATGAAAGGAGCTGGCATCTCACTCTCTTTGAATCTTCTTTATCATGCTAAGAGGAGCAGGAAAAAGCAAAAAATTTCAGAGTTGCACCTTGCAATGCGGAGAAATTACTGTTTGTGCATTTACAATATTCATTGATTTTTGCAATTGAAAAACGTCCAGAAATGATTGAAGCTACTGACTGAATGAAAGGAGCTGGCATCTCACTCTCTTTGAATCTTCTTTATCATGCTAAGAGGAGCAGGAAAAAGCAAAAAATTTCAGAATTGCACCTTGCAATGCGGAGAAATTACTGTTTGTGCATTTACAATATTCATTGATTTTTGCCATTGAAAAACATCATGTTATTCATATACCAGGAATGTTTGAAGCTACTGACTGAATGAAAGGAGCTGGCATCTCACTCTCTTTGAATCTTCTTTATCATGCTAAGAGGAGCAGGAAAAAGCAAAAAATTTCAGAATTGCACCTTGCAATGCGGAGAAATTACTGTTTGTGCATTTACAATATTCATTGATTTTTGCCATTGAAAAACGTCCAGAAATGATTGAAGCTACTGACTGAATGAAAGGAGCTGGCATCTCACTCTCTTTTAATCTTGTTTATCATGCTAAGAGGAGCAGGAAAAAGCAAAAAATTTCAGAATTGCACCTTGCAATGCGGAGAAATTACTGTTTGTGCATTTACAATATTCATTGATTTTTGCCATTGAAAAACGTCCAGAAATGATTGAAGCTACTGACTGAATGAAAGGAGCTGGCATCTCACTCTCTTTGAATCTTCTTTATCATGCTAAGAGGAGCAGGAAAAAGCAAAAAATTTCAGAATTGCACCTTGCAATGCGGAGAAATTACTGTTTGTGCATTTACAATATTCATTGATTTTTGCCATTGAAAAACATCATGTTATTCATATACCAGAAATGATTGAAGCTACTGACTGAATGAAAGGAGCTGGCATCTCACTCTCTTTGAATCTTCTTTATCATGCTAAGAGGAGCAGGAAAAAGTAAAAAATTTCAGAATTGCACCTTGCAATGCGGAGAAATTACTGTTTGTGCATTTACAATATTCAATGATTTTTGCCATTGAAAAACGTCCAGAAATGATTGAAGCTACTGACTGAATGAAAGGAGCTGGCATCTCACTCTCTTTGAATCTTCTTTATCATGCTAAGAGGAGCAGGAAAAAGCAAAAAATTTCAGAATTGCACCTTGCAATGCGGAGAAATTACTGTTTGTGCATTTACAATATTCATTGATTTTTGCCATTGAAAAACATCATGTTATTCATATACCAGAAATGATTGAATCTACTGACTGAATGAAAGGAGCTGGCATCTCACTCTCTTTGAATCTTCTTTATCATGCTAAGAGGAGCAGGAAAAAGTAAAAAATTTCAGAATTGCACCTTGCAATGCGGAGAAATTACTGTTTGTGCATTTACAAATATTCAATTGATTTTTGCCATTGAAAAACGTCCAGAAATGATTGAAGCTACTGACTGAACGAAAGGAGAGCTGGCATCTCACTCTCTTTGCAATCTTCTTTATCATGCTAAGAGGAGCAGGAAAAAAAGCAAAAAAATTTCAGAATTTGCACCCTTGCAATGCGGAGGGTAAATTACTGTTTTGTGCATTTACAATATATCAAGATTTTTTGCCATGGAAAATACCAGAAATGATTGATGCTACTGACTGAATGAAAGGAGCTGGCATCTCACTCTCTTTGAACTTCTTTATCATGCTAAGAGGAGCAGGAAAAAAGCAAAAATTTCAGAATTGCACCTTGCAATGCGGAGAAATTAACTGTTTGTGCATTTACAAATATTCATTGATTTTTTGCCATTGAAAAACATCATGTTATTCATATACCAGGAATGTTGAAGCTACTGACTGAATGAAAGGAGCTGGCATCTCACTCTCTTTGAATCTTCTTTATAATGCTAAGAGAGCAGGAAAAAGCAAAAAATTTCAGAATTGCACCTTGCAATGCGGAGAAATTACTGTTTGTGCATTTACAATATTCATTGATTTTTGCCATTGAAAAACGTCCAGAAATGATTGAAGCTACTGACTGAATGAAAGGAGCTGGCATCTCACTCTCTTTTAATCTTGTTTATCATGCTAAGAGGAGCAGGAAAAAGCAAAAAATTTCAGAATTGCACCTTGCAATGCGGAGAAATTACTCTTTGTGCATTTACAATATTCATTGATTTTTGCCATTGAAAAACGTCCAGAAATGATTGAAGCTACTGACTGAATGAAAGGAGCTGGCATCTCACTCTCTTTGAATCTTCTTTATCATGCTAAGAGGAGCAAGGAAAAAGCAAAAAATTTCAGAATTGCACCTTGCAATGCGGAGAAATTACTGTTTGTGCATTTACAATATTCATTGATTTTTGCCATTGAAAAACATCTGTTATTCATATACCAGAAATGATGAGCTACTGACTGAAAGAAAGGAGCTGGCATCCTCACTCTCTTTGAATCTTCTTTATCATGCTAAGAGGAGCAGGAAAAAGTAAAAAATTTCAGAATTGCACCTTGCAATGCGGAGAAATTACTGTTTGTGCATTTACAATATTCAATGATTTTTGCCATTGAAA